>NC_091828.1:25140000-25355000 GCF_038994185.2 Dermacentor albipictus | reverse complement strand
AAAGTGCCGGGACTGTTAAAATTGCATTTCTGTTCTATACTGGGGCATAAATACTATTTTTTGGTTAATAACCTAAAAAATAGTTCAAAAATGATGCATGTTGTAGGAACGAAAACTAAGTCTAGCAACTATGGCAGCATCTGACTTCGGTTGGTCAGGCGTCGCTTTCTTTTTTTTTTGCGTACGTTTTCTTTCGTGTGTGTGTGTGTATTTGCCGAGAATACTCTTTTCCCGTTTCGGAAGACTTCTGCGTCGTCTCCACCGGGACTTTTAATGGGTATATGAGTGCAGTCAATGCACCCAGTAACTTCAGGGAATCCTCCGATTGAATAGAACCTGGTCATGACTACCCTCGCTTCACTGGCGTTTGGCAGCCGAACGTACTTGGGATTCAGATGTAGGCATATCAGCTGTGTCACCTCCCAAATGCATCGGCACATAGAGGGTTGGGATACACACACAAGGTCGCCTACAACAGTTTGCATGGCAGCCGTTTCGTAAAAAAGCAGTGCGATGAGGACCTTCAAGAGAGCAGGCAGCGGCTCTCCTCTGTTGTCAGTGTTACAATGCAGTTGCAGCTCTGCCAGTATGGCTGTAACAGCTCGCTTCGAAAAACGTTACCGGGCTACAAAGTCTACTTCGTCGAAGTATTCCAGTGGGTTCTGCCTGCCAATCAGACGCCGGGCTGGAGTCAAAGGCGGAGGCTTGCACACAATCCCGTAAAGAAGTTCATTTGCTCATCGAAGAAACCGTGCATAGCTTTTGAAGCTATCGTCTTCGGATAAATATCGCAAGGCAGTCATTCTCGCCGCTCACTTTTCACAAAATCAAAGCAAAGAGATATGGCACAAAACGCTGTCCACGGAACCAAACTGGACGTCAGTACACGGCGGCTGGCTACCACGGCCTTGGCTTCGCACGGCACCTATTCTAGCCGAGCGCACCGCGTACAAAGTCGTCCGGAGAAGCATGCGTTCAGTTAGAGGAGCAGGGTTAATTAGAAAGCACGAAAGTAGCATTCCGGCTCCCTAAGCGCGGGGAAGCACTAACGAGGCTCTAAGTTAGCGCCCTTAGTTAGGTACGTTTCAGAATTGACGCCAGGTCGCCTTACAGTGTGCGAGACATCCTTAGTATGGAAAGGAGTGTTTCAGAATCCGGGCCTGAAAGCTTCCCTTGCCCATGCTCATGTAAGGAACAGTAGCGCATGTCTGGATTCGAGAGCACCTCTGAAAAGGTTTAAGCGAACACCATTATTCAATAAAACTATGTTGTATCATTGCACAATTTTCAGATTGAAGTGTTAATATAGAGATGCGTGGTCGATTTCTACTTGTTTTGTTTACTAAGCGCAGAAACGAATGACACAGTTCTGTGCACTTCGATCCATGAGGCGTTGCTACCTTGGCCGACTGGCATAGAATCTAATGAGGGTGCTCCTGAGTAAGCCGCGGTGATTTGGACGTCACCACTTTCGTCACGCCGTCTTGACACTGAAAGCTGAATGCGGAGGCCTGCTATCTTGGCGGCGTTGGCTCTGCTCCATCCAGCGAGGGGGACGTGGCGTCGCCAGTGATGCCCCCTCCGCTCACGCAACACATGGCCCGCCAGCACGACAACAATTGTTCCCCTTTGGACAATGGGCTCCGCCAAGCTGAAGCTCGTGACGTGGCGTGGCCGATAACGGGAATGCCAGTTTAGGTTCCCTTTCCCTGCCAGAGATGACAGGCGCCCACTTTTGCGCTGAATGGGTCATTTGATGCTTTCTGATCAAGATATTTTCCACGGCTGCAGTAGACTGAGGACATGGTTTGTGGCTACAGATTATGAATCGCTGATAGTTCTGCCGTCGTATAGTGAGTAATTTACTTCTGGGCGTGAAGATAGTGTTCACTTTTAAAGTCATGTCTAGACATGTAATTTATTTTCTGGAATTGTTTTGATGTAGTGTATGCCTAGGAAAGAGTTCATATACCAATTAGATAAAGCACACAGAACTCCAAGACAAGCGTTACTGTCTTCTGGTATGTTGGCTACCCGAAGCACACAATATGTTGTATACACAATTACGCAATGTACCTGAATAAGCTATATCAGAGAACAACTTCCTTTTCTTAGATAACAAAGATCAAGAATTTCATGTGCCATGCAATATGATGCAGCCCAGAACCCCGATGCCATGCTTGTTAGGCACCTTTCTGAAATTGTGGTAGCTGGGCTGCCGTGATCTACCATTTCTGGTGTTCGATCCTTATGGGCCAGAAACGACTATCGCTTTCATTTATTTTCCACGAAAGGTCTCTACGTCCCTAGCATAAGGACTTTGGAGCCCGTGAAATCATGAGGTTGCGAAAATTTATTCGTGGGTAGCAACAATAGCTGTAATCTCCCTCGAAAATTTGTAGTGAGCAGCTCCAGTAAGGAAGAAAAAATGACATACATAATTATCTTACCTTCCCATGTTGCTGGAAGGCAGCTGGATCACTTTAGGTAGTAGCGTCATGGCGAAAATATCTGATGCAATAAAATAATCTTGAAGATAGTTTACAGTCTTCATGAGCTTCCTCCTGATATGTACAAATAAAATGCAATACTGGTGCCTTGCAAGTTTACATAATATATCTGCAATGCAGGAACAAACAAAATGTTCCTGCATTTAGCGTAGATGAATGCTAAAAGCAGCAACTGTTGAAGTAAATTCTAGAGGCAACATCAAATATTCGGCTATTATGTGCACAGAGTGAGTGAGTGAATAAACTTTATTGTAGGTCCGGCGAGGACGCAAACTCGTCGCGCACCCGGCTAGTCCCACGTCGGAACCGGCAGGTCTAGCCCACCGGGCCCGGACACCCGCAAGGAGAGAAACAATTAATAAAAGGAAAATCAGATTACTTCTCTCCTCCTTGCGGGTTTCCGTAGAACTACTACGTCAAGCACTTGCCTTTGCTTCTTGTGTTGTCGACAAATTCGACTTCGCCCTGCCATCTGCTAGCCGCCTAGTTAGCTCAGAAGGTAGAGCGGCTGCCCCGGAAAGGCGGTGGTCCCGGGTTCGAGTCCCGGACCAGGACGAATTTTTCCTAATCTCTGAGGCTTTCCTTTCAAGGAACCCGTATGGGTTTCCTTTGTAGTAATTGCTACGAACGGGTGGGTGTCTGATTTTCCCTTTAATAATTAGTTCTCTCCTCCTTGCGGATTTCCGCAGAACTACTACGTCAAACTTCGTGTGGGTAACAAATTAGTGGTACTTGGATGTGAACATATAAAAGAATCAATCAAGAAATAGTCAATCATGTGTCTAATATAGTGCCATGGAACAACTACAGAACCTTCGTGGTGGTGCACTTAAAAATCTTTTTTTTTTCGCAGAAGCTGTACACAGAATACAACTGTGGTACACAATACAATATGAGATAGGGAAACGTAAACAAATAATTAAACAGGAAAGGAGGAGGATATAAAAACGTGCTAATCATACAACAGGATTATCTACATATATATAAACCACAGGAAATGAACCCCGAATATATCGGTACAGTCAGCAGACACATTACGTGTTTTTTCGAGTCAAACAGAGGACAGTGTTCAATGCAACAAGGCTACATAGGAAATGCATAATGCTGCCTGGTATACTTTGCACCAGAAAAAATTGCGCATTGTCAAGGAACTTTGAACAGTGCCATGGACCACCAGAGAGGAACGGAAGCATAGAGGCGTCTTGATTTTAGAGGAGCGAGTGGAGGTATAATTGAGAAACCTGGACTATGGTCACCAGCCGGTAAAAGCGGTACTTGAAAATAGATAGCAAATTATTCTTGGCGCGTTCAATGAGGCCTGAATTATATTTTCACATTCCTACCGAAACACAGCGGCGCACTCTAATACTGGAAGGCACACAGTAGAATACGATTTGAGAAAATCAACAGGGGAGTGGAAGTCATGGGATATGCGAAAAACTACCAAGAATGTAGAGGGCATGTTCGTTTGCATATTTATCGTGAGAAGAGAAGCTTAGTGTCTTGTCGAATACGCAACAAAAATCGCTGGTACAAACCAACGTCGTCTCTAAGAGAAAAGTTGAAGCGGTGCATTATGTTGTTATTGGAATGGATGCTGTGTTTCTGTGCTTCCAGAGTTAAAGAAAAACATCAAAGCAGGGTGGAAGTTTTCTGGCGTAACCAAATTAACGTTGTTACTCTCGACGGACATAGCTCTAAGATTTTTTACACAGAAGTCTAGAACGTTGCCCCACCAAATGTTGGCAACATTTATCCGCTGGAAGGACATCAAACAGAGAAAGTCAAACAATGAGTGTAATATTTGAGAAATCTACAAGGAATTCTGGCAGACAGTATTATATTCCACGAAATTCCAAGTGTCCTGAACTTTCGAAAAAAAAAACAACCCATTGTCCTTATTAAGCGAGATTATATTGGTGGAATTTATGCCAGGACATGAACAAACGCTGCAGGAGTTAGGCCAGGTGCTACATAGAATGCACGAAGCAACAGGCATTCACTACGCGAGGGGCGCATGTCTATTCAAACGGCCTCATATCCTTACTCTAGATCCAAGCAACGGACGCATTGTATCGCTATATCATCAGCCATAATGATGCCACCACCTTTTTACTTCCAGCAAGAATAGCAAAGAAAAGACGGTATAATACGCAGGAAAATAGAAAATTGATGTTCATTCCTGTAAAAGCTATGCTTCAATTAAAAAAATATCACAGGATGAGCAGAGAAAGAGTATTTAAAAAAAACGATTTACTCATTTTGGTGCGTAGTCCTGAAATATTTTGATAGAAGGTGCATAGGTCTGCTACGTCTACGCTTATAGAAGAAGCACACGTCTGCTTATACTATACGCACACAAAATAAAAGAACAAAAGACAACAAAAATATTGCAACGGAACATAAGTGGAAGAAGGAACAATCAATAAATGCAATTTTCAAAAGAAGAGTGTACATATAACAATGTACAAAGTGAAAGAAAGAAGATAAAGGAGTAGAAGGGCACTTGAGCATTGTGTGAAACTATTACACAACAACAGAAAGCTCGGAAAGGAACACTGAAAATGAGTTATCAAAAATACTAAGATCATTAAAATAAGCGGTATAAAGACTCAGTGTTTTGAAGAGAGTTGAACAAAAAATTATGGGGTTTTACGTGCCAAAACCACATTCTGATTAGGAAGTACGCCGTAGTGGAGGGCTCCGGAAATTTCAACCACCTGGGGTTCTTTAAAGTGCCCCTAAATCTAAGTACAGGGGTGTTTTCGCCCCCATCGAAATGCGGCCGCCTTGGCCGGGATTTGTTCACGTGACCTCGTGCTCAGCAGCCAAAGACCATAGCGACTGAGCAACCACAGCGGGTAAGAGAGTTGAGTTTTGGTGATAACATGCAGGAACGTGGAATGGTTTATGCTCGCTGGTGATCTTGAGTGGAACACGAACCATGAGACTGCTAAGGAGTTCGAGAAAGGTGAAGTTACGTAAAACAGTTTGAAAAGAAAGAATCCATAGGCAGCAAAGGAAGGACAATGACAATAATCCAACTGGGCTAGGACAAGTTGCATTGTTAGGTGTTAGCAAAGCGGTAATGATATATGCATAGAAACATTTTCTAGACCCCATCTATAATGTCACTGCTAGATAGAAAAATGCCATTTCAGATGACCGATGCGTTCTGGATGTAAGGAAGACATATTGTTGTGTGCAACTTGTGGAATGGTTTAGAAGCGGTTAGTAGGCTGCAAATAGAGCCAAGAGAGTGCATACCCAGCATTGCAACGCGTTTAGAGTCAGCAGAAAATTGTAAGTTTGCACCAGAAAGTACGCCGAGACGTTTGATAGCACATATCTTACATATAACGGTACAGAAGCTACAGGATGACATATAGATGCTTGCTCTTTTAAGTGTGAGAGCCATGCCTTCTGTCTTACCACTATTCAAGCTCAGGTTACCTTCGCGCCATTTAGAGACTGCAAATAGGTCAGACTGCTGTACGCGACAGTCATGAACAGCATGAATTTTCCTTGAAATCTTGATGTCATCGGCGTATAGAAGGAACGAAGAATTCCAAATAGCGGAAAGAACGTAAATAAATATCCGACGACAGTTAAGCCCTTCCTATGAGGTGTAAATTGGAAAGCATCGTCATGCGTTTGCACGCCGCTGAGCGGTCCTTAGAGTTATGATCTCCTAGTGACCAAGCGAGCACATTGAGACGCTTCACCAACGCCTACTTGATACCACAACGCATGTGCACGTCGATCCGATCCGTGGCATCATGCGAACTTGCCTGGTTGCCATAGAACCTAATGGGGACGCTCCCGAGTCATCTAAGGTTATTTTGACGTCATTTCTTTCATCACGCCGGGCTTGGCAATAGAAATTTTGGTACAGGTAGCATGATGTCATAAGGCAGAGTACACAGGCCTGCTATGGCGAACCAGCGCTGGAGTTTTCACGACACCTACAGCGCCACCCTGGCGGTCAGAACGTTCACAATTCAGCTGCCCCCGCAGACGAAAATTGCTACTGGTAGTGGCATTGCGTACGCTGAAAGTCAAAGGAAAACAAAAAGACGCCGACGATACTGTTGCGTATACAAGTACCGCAACTACGTCGGGATGAGGGAGGATGTATCCTTCTGCGTCTTTCCATTTAAACCCTACGAACAAGAATGGAGGCGGCGTTGGACCCTAGCAGTCAGGCGAGCGGAGTAAGTTTCTGTCTTGTCGCCCTGTCAAGTGGTGTCGGGCTGGTTTCTAAATCGAATTTCGCGTGTGTGTTGGTTTATTCGATAGTGAAGACGGTCAGCCGTGGCAGCTAGTACGAAACAGCAGAATGTGCAGTCGGCATTTCGTCGGAAACAAAATGAGCAATAGCACGCACCATCCGGCATATGTACCAACCATTTTTCCTTCGCAATACCCCCGCCAAGCCCCTTCCAATGCCACCAAACAAAGCGAACTATACGAAAAGTAAATATTATCCATTATTTGCCAATCAATCAATCAATCAATCAATCAATCAATCAATCAATCAATAAAAGGTGTTTAATAAAGTGCCCAGGATCAACCTCACGGGTCTTGGTGATGGCGCACTCGGCAAAGCAATGCACGAGAGGAACAATGCAAGCTCACACAAACATACTCACATACACATGCGCGCACACATAAAAAAGAGAATAACAGTTTCGCGAATAAAGACTTTAACAGAGCATAAAATGTGTTCACGAATAAAAAAGCAAAAGTACAGAAACAGAAAAAAGGGATCACAGGATGACGGAACACAAAGCAGAAATGAGAGTTTTTGTTTAGTAATTTAAATTTCTGAGCAACTCCTTTCAGAAAAATATTAAAATTGGGCACGAAGATATTCAGGCACTCTGTATGGGCGTTATATTTCGCCTGCATTCTAGATTGGTGGTCACAAAAATCTGAAGGCTGAAAGGCGCGCCGTTTCCTTATGCCTTCCTGCGGAAAGCAAAAGTGCCCATTAGAAAGCTAATAGGAGCAGCAGATTTTTCTACGCATTAATTTCTGCAAAAAAAAGAACATCGGATTTATTGCGTGTACAGGTGAGGTTAGGTAACGTGAGTGTTTGTGTTAACGCAATGGAGATGGAAGGCTTTTGATAGAAACGACCTTTAAATATAATGTGAACTCTTTTCACAATAATTATAATAATAATAAATATAAATAATTTAATAACAAACCTTACAATTACAGAAATCAGGTTCGCCTAGGCTATCACAGCGGTTTGTCACGCGAAACCCGACAATCAACAACAATACTCAAGCAGAAAAGCTCACTACTTTACAAAACACAGAAATGTAAAAGAAGAGAAAAAAAACACTAAAACCTATTTGTGGATAATAAAATGCAAGGCATAAAACAAGTAGAGACTGAAGACCCGATTTTTAATAATGCAAATAGTAAAATATGACGCCCATATTAATCTGCGTATCTTTCCTTGAAGTTATTTCGAATATCGCGTATAGATTCAAGAGAAGCAATTTTGTAGGGAAGAGCGTTGAATAGTTCAGGAACGTAATAGGCTCGAGTATATCTGCCAAATCTGGTACGTGTGTGAGGAACTGAAAAAACGGGTGTATGACGCAAATGACGGCAAGAAACCGTGGGGACTTTAAATGTATCGGTCAAGAAATGTTCGAGTACCACTGTTTGAACAAAAGTGATTGTAAATTCGGCAAAGTTAGCATCCGAAAAGTGTTCACATCTTCTGGGATACATACGTAGTAAGTAACACTCTTTAACGAACATTTTATTAACCTATCTAAACGTTCATGCCATTTACCAGAACAATGACCAAGTGTTCGCAATTCCATATCGGAGTGCAATGTAGGCTAACGAGTGAACCAAAAGTTTTTTGACAGACAGAGATAAAAGAATTGATGCGATAAAATAAAAAGACAATTTTACGGAGTTTGGCGCATATGTAAGATAAGTGAATCGAAAAATGAAGACCAGAATCAAACCATGTACCTACTTTACTGAATCACAAAAAAATTTATAGGAGGACACGAACGATTGACGCATCGAGATTTGCGCAAATAAAGTGAGTAAGAAAGCGAGACGCTCTTGAATGGGCTACGGAAGCAAAGCAAACTTGATTTAGAAGAGTGAATGTCAATCACACTCACATAAAACCAGTCCAATAATTTTCCTTAGTCATTTGGGAGCATTTAGAATGCATTTGCAAAATTGACGTGTGTGGCTACAAGTGAAGTGTCATCTGTGTATTGAAATAACTTGCATGTGGAAAGCGCGTTGCACATGTCCTTAGTATACACAATAAAAAGTAAGGGAGACAATACGCATACTTGTGGAACACCGGTCTTCCGAAAAGCATGGAAACTGCAAATGTTTGAAATGGAAAATTGAGAATGATCTGAAATTTCTCAACAATAAAAGAAAGGGCCGCGAAAAACTTGACTATATTGTTTATCTAGCAGTACTGCATTACACAAAGTGTCAAACGCTTTGGAAACGTTTAAAATATCGACATGAATCAAGATTTCTTTCAAATCAAGAAAACAAATGGTCACTCATTTCTTCGAATAATGCATCAGTGCCCCTTTCTTTAATAAAACCGTATTGACATTCAGGAAACTGCCTCGTTTATAAATAATATTGTTCATGACTAAGAATATATGTTTTTTTAGAACTTTTGCTAAGCTAGGCGTGATAGAAATGGGTCAATAATTATACGCAAATTTAGCATCACCACGTTTAAGAAACGGCCGAACTATGGCTCTTTTTAACCGCTTAGGAATACTTCCGCTTGTAGTTATCCCATTCAGGATTTCTAACAAGATCTTCAGAACTCCAAAGTTCTTGAAAATATTATTCATCCAATTTTATCCATTCCTAGTAATTGATGGTAGCCGAAGCTGCCCAGTATAGAGTAAAGTTCTTGTTACGTGATAGTGGGAAGGAAAGCGGACTCGATTGCCGGAGTAGTAGCAGGAGCAGTGCAGCATGATTAGACACTGCAGAAAACTGGGCGAAGAATTGGTTAGAGTTTTCAACCACATTTCATAAATCTAATTCAAAATTATTTTGAATATCATTAGGCGGGTTTAAAGATAGACCTCTCATTAAGTTTATGAGAGACCACGTTTTCTTCGCAATAGTACGTGATCGATAAAAGCACTTTCTGTTCTACGAACGTTTGGCTGCGCCAATAAGGGCATTTGCTTTATTTCGAGAAACTTTCAAGTGTAAACGCACAACGCTATACTAGCCGTTCGTCTGCAGCCTTGCCATAGTAGATCTTTTTCTTTGATAGCACATAAAATCACACTGCTCATATAGAGTTGCTTCGAGCGGCGTTGGCGAACGTAAACTTTTCTTTCACTGGATTTGCATATAATGTCGGTTGAACGCGAGAATTGAATGTACTGTTCGGTATAAAATGTAGAGTGCGCTCCAGATACTTTGTGCGAAAATTGCAATCCCCCGCCTCTCTGTGCGCCTCGAGTTAACGAAAAGGAAATGAAACCCGCAAGAGTGAACAGGTTAGTCTTAGCTGAGGATATGTTTATTTCGGTAAGAAGAAAAACATCCACTTTATGTAAAATTCTTGCAATGTAAAAGCAAAAGTTGTTCCAATGCTTTCGTAAACTATGGATAATAAAATGCACTGTGTTAACTGCCAACCTAAAAAAAATGGCGATCTAATGCATGAAAGTCAACCAAATTTTCGCCCACGGCCATGAGGGAGCTTTGACAATTGATCTCGGGAATGAATGATACGACGCTATGAACGTTTACATGAAGCGCACAAGATCATTCACGTGGTTCGCACGGATCAAAGAAGCACCTTCCTCCTTCTTTGCAAACAAATTTCCGTCTTTGGTTTAAACATATTTATAATTCTTTTCCTGTCCCTTCTTCCTGGCAAGCCATAGGAACTCCTTGTTTGCTGCTGTTAAGTTATGATAGAAAAAAAAAGCCTAGGATCATCATCTGATCTGTGTAAGCTGCTTAGTTCAACACGAGGAGAGACCCGAGTTTCCTTCATGGATTCAGAGGCAAACCTAAGTAGAATGTCTTGAGTTTTGTCTTTTTCCCTCGGTAATTGATGGATGGCCAGAATGCCTGAGCTGTCGAAGTCTTCGATGCTCACTTCTTTGGCAAGATTTGTCGACCCGCCGTGGTTGCTCAGTGGCTATGGTGTTGGGCTGCTGAGCACGAGGTCGCGGGATCGAATCCCGGCCACGGCGGCTGCATTTCGATGGGGGCGAAATGCGAAAACACCCGCGTACTTAGATTTAGGTGCACGTTAAAGAACCCCAGGTGGTCGAAATTTCCGGAGTCCTGCACTACGGCGTGCCTCATAATCAGAAAGTGGTTTTGGCACGTAAAACCCCGTAATTTAATTTTTTTTAAGATTTGCCGCAACAGCACACAAGTTCTCAACGCGAGAAGCAGGAACGCCGTCAATTGCTAAGTTTGGACGGCGACTGTACTGCTCCTGTTTGCTCAAATTAGCCCTCGAAGCTTCGATCTCAGTCTGCTGCACTTTGAGCGTGAGAAACGAAACCTCCGAGTGGTCTTGTTTGATTTCCTTTTCACTTACGTCTATTCCAAAGAGAAATTTGTCATATTTGGAAGACATGAATGTAATAGAATTCTGTGTGTCGCACACGGAATACATTGAGCTTGTTGACAGTTTACGTCAACCGCAAAAGTTGATCGACTGTAGCAGGAAGCGGTAGCAGAGAATTTACAGTAAGTCTAAGGGAAGAGAGACTGTCCTGTTTTTGATTCACAGCTCCCATCTGGCTTTGCAGAGCTTCAAGTTCACCTGTAGCAGATGAATCTGAATAACCCTTGACTTGCCTAACCTAGAGTTACGTCGTAAATACTTTCGCCTATGCCTTTTTCACAAGGTGTACTACACTAACGAAACACTTAAGGATGAACTAATCCCCCCGCCACCATACATATTGCCACGCACGGATCAACGTTTTAAGGTTGAAGTTCCAACTTGTCGCACCAACCTTTATCTTGATTCCTTTTCACCAAGAACGACGAATGACTCGAACCGCCACTCTGCCTCCATCACTGCCATTTCTGACGCCACAAACTTCAAGAATATTGTTAATGAATTTGTTTGTAATAATAACCACTCCTCTCTGTAATGTGCCCGGGCCTTGAGAGTATGACAATAAATAAATCTGGAGACGCGGGCCGGTGTTTTCCTTGTCGACAACGATGACATGTGCATACGTCACGTTTAGTCGAACCCATCCAGATAACCGTTGATTATTAAATTCTACCACATGACGAGCCCACGGGAAAGGGTTTTTTGCATTCTTTGCAACACATAAAACGGCCGTCATCAGGAATATGACAAGAGCGATGTGCTCAGGAGAACGACGCCACAGCGCAGCCACAAGAAGATTGAATGAATGAATGAATGAATGAATGAATGAATGAATGAATGAATGAATGAATGAATGAATGAATGCGTGGTTTAGTGGCGCAAGGGCCAGATATGCCCAAAGAGTGCCAAGACAGTGTTAGTGATGTAGCCGTGGAATGATGAGTACTGTGAAGAAGATGTGACTCGGCTGTAAAAGGGCCTAAAAATAGTCGCAGTAAAGTGCGTAAAATCTACGTGCTATAAAATTATGGCGATGACTAATGACGAATACTATGAACAATCGAATGCATTGGGAAAATGATGCAATGTACAAAATACGTGAGATGCTAAAATTTTCTAAGAGCATTACTGCCTCACCAGAGCCCTTGAACCCAAGGGACGAGAGGCATGTACTATACGAAACAACTATCACAGCGGTATCTTCTATAGAAAGGAAGCGCTACGAACGTATGGGCTAATTACATGTAATAAATCTTTCAGGAAACCTAGGGCTGCGCTGGTATCAAAGAGCGGTTCTGCACCGAGTAACGTAACAGAATGAAGGGGGATATGCTGCCGGTATGCTAAGGAAAAATGTTTCTTTCTGTCATATTCGGCTTCCCGACACTCCAGGAGGACGTGGAGGACGGTCAGCCTCTCCCCGCATCTACCACAGATTGTAAAAAGTTACGCGTGCCAAAAGTGTGTCCTATTCTTAGACGACAGAATAGGACATCTGTCTGGCGTGATTTTGTTACAGCAGGCCAGAAACCTAATTGTGGCTTTATTACATGCAGCTTATTATTTGTTTCCTGGTCCCACAAGCGTTGCCAGTAGTTTCGCAGTTTCCTTCTTAAGAAAGGCTTCAGGTCTGCGACAGGGACTGCAGCGGTAGAATTAACAGTGTGTGATGCAATTGATGTGGCCATTTGGTCCGCTAGAACGTTACCCTGGATGCCGCCATGGCCAGGCACCCAGCATATAATCACATGCTGGTTAGATACATATGCTTTACAAAGGATGGAATAGAGTTCAATTATAGGATTTTTGTGCTTACAGAATGATATCAACGACTTCACAACACTTAGGCAATCCGTATATATAATTGATTTTTTTAGTTTTGATTTCCTTATATGCTTCACGGTCGACAATATTGCGTAGGCCTCAGTCGTGAAGATACTAGTTTCCGGATGCAGTAAATTGGATTCCGAGAAGGATGGACCGATGGCTGCATAGGACACCCCATCGCGTGACTTCGATGCATCTGTGTACAACTCCGTGCAGGAGTACTTGTGCTAGAGTTCCCGGGAATGCAGTTGGATTTCAATCTCTGGAGCATGCTTTGTGACTTCCACGAAAGATATATCGCATTGTATGAGCTGCCGCTCCCAAGGAGGTAGCAGCTTGGCTGGAAGCATTAGGTGAAACTCGAGGATTGGAACATGCATTTCTTCACTAAGCTCCCTCACACGCAGCGAGAAAGGCTGTTTTACAGAGGGATGATTGCGAAAGAGTGCAGCATATGTCATGTCATTAACGGTATTAAAACAGGGATGTTGAGGATTTGAGCGGACTTTCAGAAAATATGTTTGGCTGATGTATGTTCTCTGCAGATGAAGTGACTACATATAAACTGCATTCTGCATATAAACTTTCAATGGGACTTGTTCTGAAAGCTCCAGTGGCCAGTCGGATTCCTAGATGGTGGACCGGATCTAGCATCTTTAGCGCGCTCGGGGCTGCAGAATGATAGATCATGGCACCGTAGCGCAAGCGGGATCGCATGAGTCTCTTGTAAAGATTCATTAAACATTTCCTGTCGCTGCCCCATGTTGTGTGGGATAACACTTTAAGTAAGTTCATTGTGTTTAAGCATTTGACCTTGAGGTACTTTATGTGTGAAATAAAAGTTAATTTAGAATCAAGTATGATGCCTAAGAACTTGTGTTCTTTGTTCACAGGAATTCGCTGACCATACATTTCGATACTGGGTTCTGCAATGAGCCCTCTCTTTCTTGTGAAAAGCACACAAGAACTTTTGCTGGGGTTAACTTTAAATCCGTTTTCTTCTGCCCATTTGGACACTTTGTTCAAGCCCTGCTGTACTTGCCTCTCACATACTGTAAGGTTGCAGGATTTGAAACCTATCTGTATGTCGTCTACGTAAACAGAATAAGAAATGGCTGGCGGTAATGAAGGACGAAGGGTGTTCATTTTCACGATGAAGAGCGTGCAGCTAAGCAGACTTCCTTGAGGTACACCAGTTTCCTGTAGAAAAGGTCGCGACAATACATTACCGACTTTCACGCGGAATGTACGGTTGGGCAAATAGCTTTCTATTAGGACGAGCATTTTGCCACGGATGCCAATTCCCGACAAGTCTCTCAAGATTCCATAGCGCCACGTAGTGTCGTACGCCTTTTCCATATCGAGGAATACGGATAGGAAATATTGTTTATGTAGAAAGGCGTCGCGAATGTTTCCCTCAATGCGCACAAGGTGGTCGGTTGTGGACCGCCCTTCTCAGAAGCCACACTGAAAGAGATCGAGCATATTGTTGAGTTCAAGGTAATGTACAAGTCTGCGGTTAGCCATTTTTTCAAAAAGCTTACAAAGACAATTTGTAAGAGCTATCGGACGGTAACTTGCTGCCAAGGAAGGGTCTTTACCTTGCTTAAGAAGAGGGACCACAATCGCTTCTTTCCATGCGGATGGGAGGTATCCCGTAGCCCAAATAGCGTTGAATAGCTTGAGTAGTGCAAGTTCGGTGTCAGTATGTAAGTTTCTGATCATTTCGTACATGACTCTATCAGGTCCCGGTGCAGAGCTTTTGCATGTGTTCAAGGCAGCTCTCAACTCAGCAATACTGAAAGGCGGGTTATAAGGTTGATCCTGTTTGGATTTTCGTATTATTGGCTTACATTCTTCTATTTGTTTTTATTTCAAAAAGGATTGCGAATAATGGTTTGAACTCGACACGCTCTCAAAGTGTTCCCCAAGTGAGTCTGCCTGATCTTTCAGTGTTTCACCTTGTGTGTTTACCAAAGGAAGTGAATATGTTTGTCGCCCTTTTATCCTACTAACCCTGTTCCAGACTTTGGCCTATCTGTATAGGAGTTTCTGCCAACTCCAAATTTCCCAAATTTCTGCCAACTCTCTCTTCTGGCCTGTCGGCGTGTTCGCCTGCCTTGGGATTTTATTTGTTTAAATTGATAAGATTCTTCGCAGTGGGGCAGGCGCGTAGCAACCCCCACGCTTTGTTCTGTTTCTTACGAACGATCCTACAGTCGTCGTTCCACCACGAGACACGCCGTTTCCATGCCAAGCCATTTACTTGTGATATAGACTTAGTTGCAGCATCTATTATGGAGGCTGTAAAATGTTCCACAGCAGCATCAATTCCTAACGAGGCCATGTCATCCCATGATATGCTAGTTAAGTTTCGGAATTTCTCCCAGTCTGCTGTGTCAATCTTCCACCTAGGAGCCTGTGGTGGATATTCGTTTTCTTTAGGTGTTCGTAGCAGTAGGGGCAAGTGGTCGCTTCCGTAAGGATTGTTTGTAACTTTCCATTCGAGTTCAGGCAGAATAGAAGGAGCAACTATGCTGAGATCAATTGAAGAAAAGGTTTCGTTGGCAATACAATAATATGTGGGTTCTTTCTTATTCAGAATGCGCGCACCAGACGAGAAAAGGAATTGTTCAACAAGTCATCATCCCGCATCTATACGAGGGTCGCCCCACAGGTGGTTGCGTGCATTGAAATCACCAAGAACAATATAAGGTTCTGGCAATTCATCTATAAAGGTCTGTAATTCATGTTTGCTAAGTTTGTAAGGGGGGGGGGGACATAAAGCGAGCAAATAGTGGTTAATTTGTTCAGCAACACAACTCGAACCGCCACTGCTTCAAGGGCTGTTCGTAGCTGTAAATGCTGACACGCTATGTTCTTTTGAATTACAATTGCAACACTGCCCGATGATTCGATTGCATCATCGCGATCATTACGAAAAGTAACATGCTGTGGGGGAAAGTTTTTGTGTTGTGGTTATAGGTGTGTTTCCTGTAGACACAGCACTTTTGGATTGTGTTTGTGGATGAGTTCTTGCACATCATCGAGGTTCCTAAGAAGACCTCTGATATTCCATTGAATAATTTGTGTATCCATTTTAAAAGCAAATTGATGCTGTGTGTACGGAAACGGAAGTGATCCCTTAGATTACAGAGCTCTTTCGACGCCTTGTAACCGGGGTTCTACCCTTTCTGGAGCGTTCGAGGGAGCCTCGCCGCTCCTTAGGCGCTTGACACCCCTTGAGGATAGGTGTAGTCTTCATTGCGTCTTGTGAGGCGCCGGACACGTGCTCTTGCGAGCGAGAAGTTACCAGGGAGAGTCCCGCCTTGAAAGGCAAGACCCCTGCGTCCACCAGCCCGGAGGTCGATGGGGCTCCCTAGGGGATTTGGCTGCGCCGGCAGTTGCCAGCGCTGGAAGGGACCTGTGAGGTTGAGGCAGCCTTGACTGCGCCCACCTTCGTAGTCGATAGGCCCTTCTCCTCGGTTGACGGAGCAGCGCTAGCTGCAACCGCCGCGGGGGCAGATGGCGTAACTGCCCACTCACTGACTGTGGGTCCGACAGCCGCTGGAAGCCTTTGTGTCGCTGCCCCCTGACGCGTCACATCGGCAGAACTTTTCTTGGGCAGGTATTAAACCCGCCTGCGTGCCTCTTTGAAAGTGATATTTTCCCATACTTTTATGGTCACTATTTCTTTTTCTTTTTTCTAAGACGGGCAGGACCGCGAGTACGTGGCATGCTCACCATCACAGTTGACAAAGTGTGGGGTATTCTGGCATGTTTCAGAGGAGTGTTCGTTTTCACTACACTTGGCAAAAGTCATCCGGCCTCGACAGTTCTGTGAGCTGTGGCCGAAGCTTTGACACTTGAAGCATCTCAGGGGATTTGGCACATATGGCCTAACACGAATCTTGAGGCACCCGGCCTCGATGGTGTCGGGCAGAACACTAGAGCCAAAAGTAAGTATTAGGTGTTTTGTCTGAATTTCTTTCCCTCCTGCCTCATCTTAATTCGTTTGACACTGATGACGTTCTGATCACTCCAGCCCTCCAGGAGTTCAGTTTCAGATAGCTCTAGCAAATGAGCATCGGAGACGACGCTACGGGTGGTATTCATGGTACGGTGTGGGGTAACTGTAACCGGAACATCGCCAAAGGACACTAGTTTAGGTAGTTTTTCATGCTGTTTCTCATCACGAAGCTCCAGTAGGAGATCGCCGCTTGCCATTTTCGACGCTTTGTAGCCAAGTCCAAAGACTTCAGTCAGGGATTTCGATACCAGAAAAGGTGAGATCATTCTCACCATCTGTCCAGATTGATCAGAGTGGACGAGGTGAAAGCAGGGAAAGTTACATGTTCAGTTGCCCAAAAATTGAAAGACTTCGGTGCGCTCTAGTTTAGGAGGGTGATCAGGAAGTGGGGGAAAAGAATTTTCCATGAATAGGCATAATAAATTCGGCAACAGCACCGACCGCCCACCATGGAGCCCAACGAAGGGGACGCGGCAGAGCTTGCATGCAAGTCTGCACGACGCCAGTCGTATGCCGCCTCTATAACCAAATATGGTGTACCCAAGGCTGGATAGCCACACAGGGTTAACCCTTGCCGACAAAAAGAAGGAAGTAAATGGAAGAGAGAAGGAGACAGGAAAGGTGGAAAGTAAGGGAAAGACGTAGGCTGTTGGGAGAAAGAAACAGGAAAAGGCGACTGCCGATGTCCTCCAGGTGGGTCAGTCTGGAGGTGCCGTCTCTGTGAAGCCGAGGCCGAAGAGGTGTGTTGCCTCCGCCGGGTGGCCTTAAAGGTCCAAACACCCGGCATCGGCTCAACCCCCAGGATCCCCTTTTCCCCAGACACGGCTAAGCCGCGCACGGCTACACGCGGGAGGGTCCAACCCTCGTGTGCTCGGGTACGTGGTGTCGCAACACCCCAAACGCCTGCTGACGCAGACACCCCTACGGGGACACAAGAAGATAGACAAACCCTAATACAAAGAATACAAAACCGTCTAAGGGAGTCGGCGGCCCGTAGAATGGAAACAGTACAATCAGGAGCATACGTGAGCTCACCTGTGTAGAGATAAACGTCAGGCTGTGGCAAAGAACTGCCGACGAGTGCAGAGGGTTCGGAATGAGTCCGGGCCTTTAAAGGGAGCTCTGAGACAAAACAGCAGCCCTAAAAAAATAAATAATGGGGTTTTACGTGCCGAAACTACTTTCTGATTATGAGGCACGCCGTAGTAGAGGACTCCGGAGATTTCGACCACCTGGGTTTCTTCAGCATGCACTTAAATCTAAACACCGGGGTGCTTTCGCAATTCGCCCCCAACGAAATGCAGCCGCCATTGCCGGAATTCGATCCCGCGACCTCGTGCTCAGCAGCTCAACACCATAGCCACGGAGCAACCACCGCGGGTGAAAAAACAAGAGCCCTCTGGTGCCCTGGCTAGTCGATGGGCAGGTCGTCCTGCTTGTGTAGCCTCGATACCGCCTCTTGAAAGTCTCCCAGTTATCGCTCTCGGATGCTGATTGACGATCACTGAACGACGCATGCTCTCTGTCCGCATTCTCTTGTTGCGCCTGTGCAGATACAAACATCAGGCTGTGGCAAAAAATTGCCGTGGGCAGCAATAATAATAATAATAATAATAATAATAATAATAATAATAATAATAATAATAATAATAATAATAATAATAATAATGATTAGCTTCAGTTAAGAATACAACGGCTGGATCCTTAGCCCAAGGCTAGCTTTGGATCAATGCATTATACCAAAGGTTAATAAATGTTTCCGGTACGGACACACCAAGTTGCGTTCATGCAAATGATAACCTTTGTGGGAAAACAAAAACGCAAAGCTTACAAACAAGATCCAGCAAAAGATGATCATTCAATTCCCAGGAGGAGCGAAAAGGCCATGGTCATCCGGTGCGCATGCATGCCAGCCCCCGCATGACGATGACCCAGCACCCAAAAGCAGACAGGCTAACCACCGTATTCTGATACGCGCCTTGACTTGGCGCTTCACCTTGTCTTCGCCAAGTCGAGGTAACGAGCCTTCCTTCCCTCAGGACACCGCTGCGTTTGGTGAACAATACTTGTGCACTACTCCGTCAAGGGGCTGCTTGAGAAACCGGCCTTCACTTCAACGGCGAGCGACTTCCGGAAAACACACCTGATAGCGCGAGTATATGGCGAAATATTGGAACAAGAACAACAAACAGCTTAAACGTTTACGGCATGTTTTTTTATTGTAATTGATAGTTTTCTTCAATTTATTTGTGAATGAACTTCTGAGTGACATTTGCAATACATTTTTTTTGTCAATCGAACGCTGATTTAGCCGAAACTGGCTGCTAGCTAAGGTTGGCCAAGTCGTGCAAGAGCACCAATCCGTAAAAATCTGAAAGTTCGCTTGCACATGCCGGCGGCTGCTCCTGCTGCGAGCTTTGTATTTCTGCTGGGTTCTGTGCGCGTTTCTGTGTTCTTTATGAGTCTGAATAGCGACTACTGCATCACTTGTGGCGATAAAACCGGCGTGTCGAGGTACGTCTACACGCATGAATGAGAACTGCTCCTTAACCCAACGTTCTTAGACATACTTAAGTTTCACAGCTCCCTATGCGAGCCCATTGGCCGACATGGCCGCAACGGGTGTCACTGAAACTACCGTCGCTGCAGTCGCATCTTTCGCCATGCGCCGCGCGTCGTCTGCTCCTGCTGCGACACGTCGCTTGCACCCACAGGCCTGTAGGCACTTATCCGTCGGTGAATGTAGTTTAGATACGCAGTCTGAGTTCTGTGACAAACCTGCCGCGCGTAAGTAATGGGGACTTCACGGCGTCTGTGCACTATCGGCGCTGCAGTGGCCTATCTCTCACGCAGCGCGCATCGTCTACTCCTGCGATTTCATATATGCGGTGGGTCGTTTTCCCCAACTGGCCTGGGCCGTTCGCACTTTGACGACTGTGTTTTGGCTGCCCGAACAATATTTTATGCCAAGAACCTTTGAATGACATGTCTAGCTAGTCTTTAGAGGCTGCAACTACACCGCTAATGAGCGCTCGTGCACTGCGATTCCACTTTTCAACCAACTTTTTCCCTATAAAAGTGCCACGGTGCTCCCTTCAGCGGGGGCTTTGTTTTTTGCTGCTTATTCTTAAGATGAGTATTAATTAAAGACGGCGAGTGCCTGTGCAGACGTAGGGACATTAACGCATCATGTCCAGCAGTCGCTCGAGACAACGCTGTGGTGAATTGATCCACCCGCGTCAACGCTTCTTCACCTAATAAATTTAATTGACACATGTACGTTTTATAGTTGACTGCAGATATTATGGGACGTGCAAATGCGTTGGAAGTGATCTGCGAGCAGTGGCAAGGACGAAGTTAAATACTATGAACATATTAGGTGAAAGCTTAATTCATTTTCTTTTTGACGAACAAAGGAAACAACAAACACTGTCACACTTTTTATTTGCTTTTGTGCACAAGAAAGTAATATTGAGCAACTTTTGCTGAAGTCAATTTTGCCCTCTTTGTGGCTGCTTGCATCTGCTCTGTCAGCGAGTTATCGACGCCAATCAGCACAGGTTGTATATGAAATAAACTACGCTAGCTCACCTGTCCATATTTGTGCTTGAGCAAATGGTTGCGGACACACTTCAGGGCATGTGGCACATCGCACAGAAAATAATGGTACGCGCGCTCAGGCAAGCATGGATGTGGAATCTTGTGATAAGGTGAGGTTATGCTGCCACTGATATCCATCTGCTGCCACATCGAGCGATTGTTCCCAGCTCCGTCACTGACTACGGCGATCACCATATAGCACCATGTTTATGCAATTTCAATACTTCTTGCAACACCAGCTCTGCTAAAATCCTGCGAGGTGCAGCACCTTTCGTGGCAATCGGTTGCACCCAGCTCTCCAGAAGTGGTACGAACATCAGCACGAGAGCATGATCTGCAAGTTGGTCAGTTCCTTGACTTGAAATACCACCGTAGTCCACAAAACCATCAAGTTTGAAGGCTGACGTGTTGAAATTGTACGCCTGGCGTAACTTAATTTATTCCAAAATCAGTGTGCCGAATTTCTTCCCATATGCTCTGTTGCCCAGCTGTTTTCCAATAGCTTCCATACAGAGAGGATTGAAACCATACTTGCATGGCATTCCTTTCAGAATTTGTGTGAGACGGCTCAGGGAGGGCAAGGACAGCATTTTCATGTCAGATAGAGGCTTATATGCTCGAGGGTTCGCTATCCTCAGCATTAAACAATTCATAAGCCAGTCCGCATTGTACCGCGTGCCTCACGGAGACTTTACTTTCAACTGCTTAAACAATGGCATAAATGCAAGGAAGTTCGGCCAACGCTTCCTCGATTCTGTTATGGGGCATTTCAGAAAGCCTTTTCTTCAGAGTCAAAATTTCATTCTTTTGCTTTTGATGCGCAGCAACCTCCCTAAGCAGCCTCTTCTTCACATTGCGTAGTTTCTGATATCGCTTGAGCGTCGCGTTCGGAGCCTTAATGCTCAGTCGACGTTTCCTCTGTAGACGGAGACAACGCGCACAGACTAGTTGCTTTGTGTGTACATTATTATCTGATGTTATCTGATATCTGAGTATCTGATATTATCTTGTAAGTGCATATTATCTGATGTCGTCGTTTCACGCTGGCCTGCTTTCACGCCCGCACATATGTTCAAGTTGTCTGCTTCTCTCAGGATTCTTTCCACACTTGCAATGCTAGTCGCAGCTCGAAATACTATAGCCTCTTGTGAATTTTGCTGTAGCCGCTTATGCAGCAAGTACCATCCTCTTCACACAACAGTTTTCATTACTCGCAGATGCCCGGCTACCATTTGCCTCATATAAGATACTCCGCATCGCTTCTGTGTTGCGTCATCTTCAACAATTTCGAACTTCCAGAGCACAGAAGGCAGTGTCACGCTCGTGAGCTCGTTGAGCACCAAGTGTGTAGGGCATATTTCTGAAGTTCCTTCTTCCAAGCCCAACAGCAGGTTTGAAGTTGAAGCGCTGTCACAAGCTTCGCCCGATGTACTTGCCGGCACTTGCGCTCGTTCTTTTGGTGGACGTCGCTTTCCCTTCACATTTTTTGGCTTTGAGATGTGCTCAGGCAGCCCAGGAAAACGCCGAAGAAGTGGGCGTGGAACAAGCACCCATTTCCCGCGAGGAATCAATATTTCTTTGTTACCCACAACATGGTTTTAGTATTTCAATATGTCGTCGTCCTCAAAGTGGCATTCACACATTTTTGATTTCTTTGAGGTACTTGTCTTTTCAGTGTAGCATGCGTTCCCAACTTTTAAATTCTCCAGCGCCTTGCGGCGGTGCTAGAAAATGGTGACCAGCGGCATCGGGCCTCTGGCCGCTGGTGCAGCCGGGGACAAAACAGCATGGCATAGGGAACGTTTTGCTGTGATGAGACGCGGAAACGCTTCTTCAAGAATCTTTTCAAGAGAGCAAATCACGAGACATCACACAACACCTACAAAAGGGAGAAGGATAACGGCAGACGATGCAGCGCAATCAACATGAAACCAAAAGTGAAAGCAGAAGTCAGGTTTCAAGTTCATTACTAGAAACGCATTTAGAATACTTAGCTCAGATATCACAAATTTTCACAAGGAGGCTCACAATTAAGAACTGTGAAAAAACTACTCCTCAAATGGAAACCAGAAATCCACCAGAAATAGAGCAACTTATATCAGAAACGAAACAAAAAGTGATGAAAGACGCGATCGCAGCGCCGCTAGTTTGCGTGACCACCACTTCTACCATCTCCCGAGCGGAGCTGTGAAACTGAAATATATCTAAGAACGTTGACTTAACCTAGTGGTGAGGCACAGAGCGGGTATAGAAAACAGCAAAACTGATAATGCATCGAAGCAGGCCAAGGACAGTGCCTGGGAGAAACTGGCCGAAGAATACAACAGCCAACCAGGCATTCGTTGCGTCACAGTGATGCAGCTGCTGAAGCTGTGGGACAATGAAAAGTCGAAATAGAAAAAGGAAGATTCTGAAGAAAAGCGGTATCTGTACGCAACAGGTGAGAATTTCACCTTACGTTCACCTGGCAAAATGAAGCACTGCAGAGGTCTGAATACTACGGTGCAACTAAACGTGTAAAAAAATTGCATGCAGCATCAGCACCACTGAAGCATTCAACCACCTGCTCCCCCCCCCCTTTCTAGTAAACCCTGCGTATCCCCGAGCTACTGCACAATTTCATTAATAATGAATGGTAATAATGGTAACGGAGTGGGAAAAATGCTTTTGCTGGTGTGAAGTTAACGAATATTTAACGGCATGTTCAGAAAGCGTAGCTAGTGGATTACCCGTATGTATTATCGAATATGTTAACTTTACAGTTCGATAAGTTGCTGGCCGCGTTTACGCATGTGCGTTGTTTTGTAACCGGTAATTTTGAATGTGCAAAAACCTTTACACTTTTCTACGCCAGGTGGTGGACCACCTACCTGCCAGCCAATGAGCGCAACATTGGCGCTTGTCGGGGCGGCTGCCTCGCCCATTAGAACACGGCTGCCAAACCCCTATGACAGCAATGGAGCCCATATCAGCCAGCCAGTGCTGTCTCTACCACCTGCGCGCATCTTTGAGACAATGGTGTCTGGAAATCAAGACAGCATAGCATGGACGAGTGTATTGGTGTAGCCAGATTTGGCAGAATCTATGGGCATGTTGCTGCTGTTGTGTTCTGATATGGCTGCATGCATGTATACTGTTTGTAAGATGTAATGTTTCTGTGTCTTTTATTTTTGTGAGTAACGCAGCTGGCGCAGCTGTTTACATGGCTTGTGTGTATGTTTCACTAAAACTTACATGTTTGTCATTACTATCAATCAGCAGTACGCCTTGTTGTGTCAGCATCTTCCTGTTACCTCTCCGAATTTTTGTCATTGGCAAGTATTTTTATTATGCTTAAGGTGTCTTTGTGTGTCATGAATAAATGCTGAGATCATGGCTAGTTTGCGAGGCTTGCACTCCTTTAGAGCTGTAATTGAACCTGGTTGTCTTCTATGTGCAGATTCTCTCTTCCATAGCACTACTTCCAGCACAAGGAATAGCTGGTCTCTCAGTAAACCAGTAACTTTCTTGAAGAAAAGAGCGCTGCGAAGACGCGGACATAAAGAGGAACATGTACGACATGTAGATGTTCCTCTTTTAGCCCGCATCTTCGTAGCGCTCTATTCTTCAAGTATGCAAAACCAGCTCGCCCACATCAAGCTTCGGTTGCTTCAGTAACTTTCACCTGCCATGGCTGAAATGCTTCACTCGGCCAGTCAGCCCAACATTTTGCTGCTGTTCGTGAAGGACAACCTATTTTTGTAGTTTTTTGTGTCTTGCAAAATTAGCATGCATTTGAACGAGCTGTCCCAATCTCTTACATTTGTCGTGGTGCCTCTGCGTTTGCATGGTGTCAGCAATGCACCCCCTACCACCTGTTATACAATTTTAATGCAGATAACATGGAGACATTCATTGTAATTTCTGTGTGTACATGTGCAGATATAATTGTGTAAGCAGGCAAACAACAGTGCCTCTACAGTAAAGTTGCAATGTATGAATGCTCTTCTGATTGCACCACCCGCTTGTGGGGCAGTTGTTCTGCTTCCTTTGTATTTTCAGGCACAACCCCTGTGGTACCACAGCCAGTTTCGGAAGTCTGCGCTCCATCAGAAGCAACAGGCTTGGCGCCATCTACAGCTCGGGCACCTTCGGTCTTAAAGCTCATTCGCATGCTGCTCCAGCAGCCCTCGCTCCTGGCGACATGTCTTCTGCGCTGCTGATTTCTGTGAGTAGCATGCAGCAGGCATCATTAGATAAGTTGTTTCTCCTGTTATTTGAAATATCATGCTACAGCCGAGACCCCTCCAGCCAGCAGTAAAACTAAATACCTTGCTTCTTCAGCATCACTGGAATCTGTGTGCAATTGAGCCTCCTTTAACAACATATTGTGTAACTAACATCTATCACAAACTTCACAGAGAGAAGTTGTATCTACTGGTATTTCAAATTACATGCTAATCAGGTGTCACTATGCAGTAGTGCCAAAGTGTAGTCTGTAGTTACGGCAGCACTGCGTCCAGACTGGGACACACTTTTCCTATGTATTTCTGTGACTAACTCCCTTGGAAGGCATCATACGGCTAAGCTGCTTACTTCTTGTTTTCACTTGCTGGCCTGGGTTGCAGTTTAGAGCCACTAGCGCCTTCAATTTCCGTGTGACTGATCTCATGTGGCTGTCTGAATAGTGTGCCTGCATGCATGTGAATTTGTACAGATGTTTAAACTGTGAATCGACACTACTTACAAATATGAGTTTTCAACTGTAGTGCCTCCTAGGCTCTAATATAATGTGTGTTTTATGTGTGCAGATAATCCAATTCAGGTACCGCTGCTGACTCAGGAAGGTGCGTCTTCGCAGGTCCCAGTACGGTGCCGCTGTCAACAACCGAGACCACGCCACATACAGTGCCAACACTAGCTGCGAGCGGAAGCTTCAGACACTGCAGCTATCATTGACACACCTCAGCAACTGAGACCAGCACGAGGCCGCACAGCAGCGATAGAGCGAGTGCTCTAACCTGAAAGAGCGGCCCGATTGAAGGCGCTTCTGAAAAACGAGGAGCGAAAAACAGAACTGCATTCTGTAGAAATGCGCTTGCGTCGGCAGCAGCTTCTCCAGTAACGACAACGTCACCGGATGGACTAGCAACGGAAGTAGGAACTACGCCAAAGTGAAGTCCAGTTGCGGCAACAGAAGCTGGAGCAGCAAAATTGGCGCGATGACGTGGGGCTTCAGATCCTATTTCTTGAATTAGACGCCAAGAAGCAGCAGCTTGCATAAAAATAAAAGTTTCATTATATTTTTACACATGTCTCTGCTTTAACAGGAAAAAGTATGATAGAGCTGCGGCTGCGGTTAATGATTGAAACTACTGGTGAAATAAGCAATAATATACACAGTACGTGAAAAAAGCACCACAATATACATGTGAAGAAAATACTAACGCAGTGTCCTGAATAGTAAAGTATGCTTGAACATTGATGGCGTTACTGCTTGTCTTAACTTGCAGATATCTGAAGTTTCCACGATGTATTTATTTGGCAATCTGCATGAAACTAGATGCAAAATTCACTTTTAAGATGGTTTAGATCAATGCTCGAGTAGTAAGCCGCATTCGGCATTGTGATCCATGCAGTGTGTCAGTTTGCCTCGCCATATCGGGCTGCTGCCACCTGAAGTGTTGTGGGATGACCACAGCTGGCGGTTCCGGGTCTTGCCTCAGGACTGCCAGGTTATGCAGGGAGCACAGGCTGTAGTAATGGCCGCAGAGCTCTCCGTCAAATGCTGAAGCCCCATATCCAAACATGGGAAGCGACGCTTCGACACGCCGAAAGCCCCCATCTAGAGTGTTCCGGGTGCGGACGTGGGCCGCTTGATACCTGTGCAAAACAGACAATGTCAGTTTGCGCTTATGCTAACTACTTCGAGACTCACTTTATACCTCGGCATCATAATCAGGATAGTCGTCAAACATCTTGCAGCAAATATCTTCAATTTATTGCGACTCATATTCAGTGCAGCAAAAACAGATTGCATCCAATAAATGAAGGTAATAATACAAAGCCATATTTTGCGAAAATTACGTCATTGCTACACAAATTTGAATCAAGCTTAGGCTAATTAAACCATTCAACGCAAGAAACTGTACGTCATTACATAAGTAATATTGTGAGAGCCACAGGCTGTTTGGTTTATGCAGTGGGACTAACTTGCTCTCGGGGCTGTTCGGTCGTCTGGAGCCAGCCCGTGAGTCATGAGGAAGGGCATGCATGCGCAGCCAGCATCGACAATTAGAATTACAGGCACTTGTTTTGTCTCGTAGTAAAGAACACGTGTACGACTGTTGTGGAACATTCCATTGTCATGCACGGATCCGGGCCAGCTAGACACGACGTCGTAAAATTGCAGCTGCGGCCCTACTATCACCTAATGAAAGGAAAGAATAGATTGTTAGGCTGTTTTTTTCAGGTGAAGTGATTGTAAGCAACGCAATTCATACATTCACGATAGTCTCTTTTTGAGCAGAAACATTCGCTGCTTTTAAGAATTGCAAGGCCACACTTCCCTTTTGGCGATTGAAAGAAATTCAAAGATACGAAGAGTCCCAATATGTACGATAGCCTTCTAAAACATGAACGTCTAGCACTATCTAATTGGTGCGCCAATCTTCATTTACTCGGCCATGTCACCACGCATTGTCACGAAATCCACTATGCCGTTATCTGGAGCAGGAAAGGGATCGGAAGGGAGTTAATTGATTTCTACCATGACCGATCAGGTTAGCCAGTATACAGTTTACCAAAGCTCGTAGGCATTATCACATGACTGTGTTTTTAAGAATTCATCCTGCCCTAATCTAGAGAAAAGAAAAGAGATAGCAATTTACCTGTACATTATACGAGAACTAACCCTTCCGATTGCGGTAAACTTCGCCATGCGGCCCACGCGGTGCTTTGATGTGGATGTGGGTGCAGTGTATGCACCCCGTCACCTTGGGAAACTTGGCAATGCCGTAGAAATCTACCATCATCGCGTGGAACTCGCTATCGGTGCTAGGAAGCCTGACGACGACCGGGAACAAGTGCGCAGCGACTAATCGTGACGCACGTTCCATGACGCGGCTCACTGTCGGTTGCGACACGTTCACTAGGTCACCCGTAACAACATGACATGTACCCGCTCCATAAAAAACTGGCTGTGGCTTAGCTAAGGTTAATCCAGGATGTGAAGCATACTAGCCTTTATTTTAACGCGACAGCGTTATGTGCTCGTGTCGCAGAAAAGCCGGTGTCGTCGGCGTCGGCTCAGGCGTGCGGCACTTGCTCAGGCGCACATTTCGTTGTCGCGCCGAACGCTGCGTTGCTCGACGCTCACCGCGTCCGATGTGGGGCGCGTAGCCGCAGCGCCGTAGCAAAGACACCTAGAAACAGTCTCTGTAGCCCGCCGCAACCTTCGCTTCTCATTGCAACGAGCAGCTCTGTCTCCAGGAGGCATCTCACCTCGTGAGTGTCTAGCAGAGGCAAGCGCAGCTGCTTATATACCGCCGCGACGCCGCGAGCCACGGCGCGAGTTGGAGCCCCGTTTCTCCTCTGTCGTGACGTCACGGTGTCACGTGGTATTGAAGGTGACACCGCCGCGCCTGAGGAGCTGGGTTGAGCTCTAGTAATATGCTTCGCATAAAACGTAAAGCGAGAAGGACTTGAACCATTGGTGGCAGCGGTTGGCCACGGTTGCTGGCGTTCTGTTCAAATGGCAAGCAGTCAAGCAGCTTCTTCACGGTACACTTCGTGAACCGATAGCGTGCGAGCAATTCGCTGTTGGTGAAGTGTTCCATGGGATTCAGGCGGTCCCTCAACCTCTGTCGCGGTATGTCTGAAATGTCACTGTCGTTCATCACGCTGCCGAATAGCTTCTCGACGCGGAGAACCTAATCGACAAACGAAGCGTAGTCACTCGAGTGAAGGAGATGCCCAAGGTAGCATCGATGCTGCTTTGAGATTCCAGACGAAAGCGCTCGCAATTTCCTTCACTTGAGGAGCGTTTCAAGTCGAGGACGATTTGCAAAATGAAAAACGACCCTCAAGGGAGCGTTTCAAGTGGAGGCTCGAGTCGAGGAGCGTGTGTGAATACGGGGTTAGTTTCAGCCCCACTGCCAAGTTACGCCCATGATGAAAGCCCGAATGCCAGCGATGCAGCACGCATCCGTGAGAAGACCGCGGTCCCACTGTCACTCCGCCGGTCGCCTTTACACGTGTGCGCATTTATTAGCTGAGTACATCTATGGCGCCTCAATTAACAGTGCAGATGTGGCATTCCAGTGACAGGTTAAACATTTTATTGTGTTTGCTGTGGAGAAACGACTATCACCTACATAATATTCCATCGAACATAGAAAAAATACTTCAGCTGCACACTTGCTTCACAGTATACTGATCAGGGACATTGACATAACTTTTCACTCACATTACATATATACCATGTATTCACATACTTAAGCCTAAAAGAAACCTGCAAGTATAACAGCAAAATATGCGCACTATGGCTGATACTGTTAGCATTGTAGTATAATTACCGCAATTTGATTCGAGTTGGAAAGAAAGAACGTTTTAATTATGTTGATAAAATGACGCTGCTGGTTAATACTCATAGGAAGCGAGCACGCTATTTTAACTGCTGAATACTTTAAGCCTCACTGGCCTTACAACTGAGATATCAGTAGCCGAAATTTGCTGTGATAGGCTCAGCGACTAAACCATCGACACTTTCGAAGACACAGGCAGGATATGGCGTGTTAATTCTGGTAATTAGGCATATAGTACGTCGACGCACTATTCCACCAGATGGCGTGAAGGCACGACATTGATTGCAAGCTCTCTTATGGCTCTCTTTCATGCTTCGATTGATCATACCTGAAGTTCTTTTTGGAAGCCGCGCAACATGCATAGAGCATGTTAGAGCATAGAGCATTTAACATCCATAGATCATGCATAGAGCATAGAACATGCATAGACCATTTTAGTGCAATAAACTATGCGAAAGTTAACGACACAAAAAGCTACAGTGACATTTTACTTTATTAACCCGGGTTCCGCGCAAGCTTATGGGTGCTAGTCCTTTGTGCATTCTGCTTCGAATGTTATAAAAATGGTTTCATTGTGTGTTCGTTTAGCGGTTTCTTTTAAGGATTTTTTTTAACTAGGTCCGTTCTTGGACTTTCAAAAAGTGTCAAGTTCCATTAGGAAAGGTGGCAAGACATTGTAAGGAAATGCGCGGCCCTTATTATTTCAGGCAAATCGGTAACGTACACTTCACGCTATTAATTTTCCCCTTCTCCTTCCACTTCCGGAGTCTCCTGAGCACGCCAAGCCCGCGCCTTTTGCCGGACTTGTTCAGTTCGCGCCTGGCGCTTGGCATCGACTTCGGGGTCGGTCCACTAGCGTTCGGCCTGCCACCGCTTGCGTCGCCGCTTCATCCTTCTCACTCTACGCTCGGCTTTTCGATTAGGGACTGCGAGAGGCCGGGCCAAGCCCAAAGCCGGGCCGGACTTCCGAAGCGTTTTCCGGCGGGCCCGGGCCGCTCCCGAGTTTGAACGCGCGGTGGCTGGCCGGGCTCGAGCCCGTTCAAATAAACGGACTTAGTAGGCCCTTCGAGCACACGCGAACGTTATGCACTGCATGGTCTAAGCCGTTCTGAGCCAAGCTGAAGTGACACGTGCAAAGAGCTGGCACGTAGTGTAATACCTTCGAAAAAAAAGGAAAACAGATGAAGTTCTTATTTTTTTTCACAAGAAACGATTATCAGAAAAATAAAATACAGAAAGATACCGCTCTTCAATACATTTTCCTATTACTGCTTTTGCGATTTCACTATTGCTAATCTCGATACTATTGTGTTCGGTTAGCAGTAATGCAAGGGCTCTCTCTTTCTCTCTACACACACACACACACACACACACACACACACACACACACACACACACATGTATATATATATATATATATATATATATATATATATATATATATATATATGTGACGGCACTAGGGCAAACTCGCACGATAAAGATAGGTCATGTGCAGCAGCCGACAAATATCAGCACACAGAATGGGGTCAGATTTCTGATCTTCCCGTGCGAGAAACAAATGTTTTGGTTATTGCTTATAAACGGGAACGTAGACGCCGAAAAGATGAGGCTCACACATTCAGTGCAATCTGTAAGTGGCGAATGGAATTTTAGTGCAGCTGCGTGCGGACTCCAAAAGAAGACGCCTTGCTTGAAGCCTGGACTATCTGCTGTGTTTGCACAAGAACCTGCAAGTTCTTGCCTTTTGCTTGCCTTCGCACAGTCCTAATCTTGTGACAGTCTTTTGGGGGTGCAATTTTTTGTTTCACTGTGTGGTATGACAAGCTTATTTTGTACGTTTATTTGAAAGAAACAGGGAGGAACCGTCTATCTGGGATTCCCTGAAGCACGGTGTTTGACCGCTCCATTGTATAATTTATATTGTACGTCGTGATTCGGTTTTAGTGCCGAAGTGAGAATATTGAGGAGTTACGTTTCATCTGATTTTTCTTGCACTTCTGGAAACTGAGGTGGACAACGAAGCGGTAGACAGGAGATTAGTTAATCTCCGGGGGAAAAAAGAACAAGCTGGAGGACCGACTTCGCCAGAAGAGATGGGATCGAAATATCAGGAAACAGATAGCGGCTTTAAACAAGGAGATTGAAGAGCACGCAATCACGCTCACGAATCAGTATTGGGGGAACGTCTGCGATAAGATGCAGAAGACTATGAGTAACGTGGGGGTGGCGACTTCTTAGATCCGGAATACACAAAGGCAGCGTCCAAACAACATCTGGAAAGAATGGCGCATTATATTGATGGCACTAAGAAGGAACTCTTAGAAGAAGTTAGGAATAGGTACATCAATCGAAAGAGAATTCGGAATTAGACGACCCGATCTCCCTGGGTGAGGTCTGAGCAGAGATTAATCGGCTAAGGACTAAGTGAGTGGCAGGGCCGGACAGAGTGAGCAACAAAATGCTCCGTAATTTAGACAACTCAATTGCCAACCTCGCAACGTACATGCATGAGTGCTGGAAGGGGACGATACCCAGGAGTAGCAACTCGCCAACCTCATTTTCATTTCCAAGCCGGGTAAAAAACTGGACTTCGAGAACCTCAGGTCTATATCGCTCACCTCCTGCCTAGGTAAGCTTATGGACCACGTCATTCAGACGCGGCTCAATAGGAGGAGGAAAATGGAGGAAAATGTACTGTATCCGGACACCATGATCGGTTTTCAACCAAAGCTGTCAGCATGCGACGTGATGAGCAGCTCAAAGACCAAATTATAAACGAGCAAACGTGAGACGTGAAAGTGATCGTGGGGTTCGATGTGGCAAAGGCATTTGACAACTTGAGGAACGTGTCCATCTTGGAGAATTTGAACTCACTCAATGTCGGGAAGAGAGTGTACGATTACAGCAAGGACTTTCTTACCAGCAGGAAGGCCACTCTCAAGAGAGGGGAAGAATCTACAAAGAACATTGAACTGGGTAATGTGGGGACGCCGCAGGGCTCGGTTTTATCACCTACCCTCTTCAACATTGCAATGTTGAGACGCCCCGAACGGTTGGGGGAAATCGAGAATATAAATCACACCATACACGCGGATGTTTTAACACTATGGATAAACAAGGGCAGTGTTGGGCAAATTGAAAGCTCCCTGAAAATTGCAAGTGACACCACTGAGGAGTACCTGAAACCCAAAGGACTTATATGTTTGGCCGAAGAGTCGGAAGTATTGTTCCTGATGGCCCGCGGGAAACTGCGCCTTCAACAAAAGCGCGAGGCGGGCATCCACCTGTACGGCAACGGCGCAGAGATCCCCGTGGTCGACAGTATCCGCGTCCTCGGGCTGAGGATTCAGGCCAGCCGGAAAAATTATGAAACGCTTGCTAGGTTAGAAGCCACTTCAAATAAAACGTGTCGTCTTATCAGACGAATAGCGAACAGGCACGCTGGGATGAAGGAGACGAATCTCCTGAGGCTCGCACAAGCCTTCGCAATAAGTAGGATAGTGTACGTGGCACCCTGCCTCAAGCTCAGTTCTGTAGAACGGTACAAGCTCGAAATCAATATTAGGAAAAGTGTCAAGGTCGCACTTGGATTCCCCCCGAACATGCCCACCGGCACACTTATGAAGCTAGGTGTGTCGAACACTCTCGAGCAACTGATGTAGGCTGCCATTACCACGCAACCTCGAAGGTTACTTGGATCTAAAACAGGAAGGAAAATGTTAGAGAAATTAGGCTACGAGCCCAAACATCGGCAAGTGCGCCCAAAAGACACCCAGACCGATCAGGGACAAGATAAAAGTACCTCCGCTACCCAGAAACATGTACCCTACCTTTCATGACGGCAGACGTAACGACAGGGCAGAGGCAGTACAAGCTAGGTATACTAGTCGACAGGACGTCCTATATATGGAGGCTGCAGAATATAACAGCAAAGCGCCACACGCGGCCGTTGCGGGTAGAGAAGATGGAACATCGATGGCGTGCTGCAAAGTCAGTGGCATCGAGACGGTTGAAGCTGAGGAAGTAGCCATAGCGTTGGCCGTCAGCTAAAGGGGGCTAAATGTGGCCATCAGTGACACCCAAAACGCTGTGAGAAATTACGAATCGGGGAGGGTGACGGAGACTGCCATCCGTATATCAAACAGAGAAGGAGGACCCAAGCACGTGGTTCTGTTCGTTTGGGCACCTGCTCACAAGGGACTTAGAGGGAACGAGGAGGCTCATTCGGTCGCCCAAGGTCTCACTTACCGGTCGACCCCCGGAAGCTCCTACATCACTGAAACTATAAACAGAACAGAGCATATGCGCGCATATCGGGAAATCACAGTACACTACAGACTAAATCGATAAATTTACCCGGGAGTGACCAGAACGCTCAGTAAGAAAGATGAGGTTATGTGGACGAAATTACAGACGGGAGTTTTTCCAAACCCCGCACTCTACAGCAAGTGGCATCCAGGAGTATTCTGGTCAAAGTGCTAATTCTGTGGTGAGGCAGCAAATCTGGTTCACATGGTGTGGACATGTCCGTCTAAGCATGATAGCTCGCGCACTCTAGAATCCTGGGAGTTTTGGCTGCGCAACCCCGACCCCAACATCCTGCAGGACATCATCGGTCAAGCCCTTGCTGTTGTTGTTTTTCATAAAGTTGTTCCTCCTCCTCCTCCCCCTCTTGCATTTCACTGTATATAATCTTTAGCTTTTTCTTACCTTGCTACAAAATATAATTCATGAAGATCCTGTTTTAAGAATATTTGTAATTAATATTGCTTCCAGCGTGAAGTGTAGGCAAGAGCATTACAGATAATGCCGAGAGTTTGCTTGTATCCGCTTGTTCATTGTTAGTTGCAAATTTTTTTAACTTTTTTTCCATATTTCACTTTGACTATTCTTTTATTGTAATGACTTTTTATGTATCGCATAGGCAACAATTTCGTTATTGTTGTGTCGGCTGGCGCTCATGCTGATAAGAGCACTCTGCGAATTGCGCATGCGCCACTAAGTGTTAAAAGCAGAGTGCCCCTTGCTAGCGACTCTCCCTTTCTGGCCGAGCCTCAAGCCACAAGCATGGGTTAATAAACTTCGTTCATCCGGAACTTGTCTGCTCCTTTCGACACGCCTGGCGCAAAATGTAACACGTGGCGACGAAGATGGGATTCTGGGGTGCGATCTTGTACGCGTTCCAAAATAGAACGGAGGCGGTCCGTTCCACCGAGCCGCACACGGCTGGTCAGTTTGAACGGTGAAGAACGCCATGACGTCAATTGAGAAGTGATATCTGCTGTCAATCATTCCGTGTTGTCTGCTATCGGACGAACGCAACGGAACGGACCGCCACTTTCGCGACGGAAAGAACGGACCGCCTCCGTTCGAGTTTGGAACGCGTACAAGATCGCACCCCTGAAGAGCGGCGCAGCGTCAAGGAAGGCAAGTGTTCTCGGCATTCAGCCTCTGTTGAGTATCGACTATAGAAGAGGGCTGCTTTTTCTTTTCTTCGCTGACTGATATCATGAACGAAGAAGCCAGTGCAGGTTCGATGCAGTTTGCTGCTCAACTGGGCCAGATGGAACCATTCGACGTTTCCACGAATGACTGGGCGTCGTACGAAGAACGGCTGACGTCGTTTCTTATCGCCAACCATGTTCCCGAAGGTGACCGAGTACATGCATTCCTGAGCATCATAGGCCCCACTACCCACAGTCTTCTGAAATCGCTGGTTGCCCCGGAGCTGCCTTCAGCCAAAAGCTTCGAGGCACTAAAGAAGACCCTGTGGGACCATGTGTCGCCGAAACCGTCGGCCATTGGCGAGCGAGCAAAGTTGCACGGGAGGCAACAAGTAGAAGGCGAGTCCATTTCTGATTACGTTTCCGAGCTACGGAAGCTAGCACGAACCTGTGGCTTTGGAAGCGCGTTAGATGAATCCCTCCGGGATCGCTTCGTCTGTGGCTTGTTAAGAGAGGATATACAGCGAGTGCTGTTCACGGAGGATAGCAAGCTTACGTTTCAGAGAGCGGTAGAGCGCGCTGTGGCTATGGAGGCGGCAACGAAAAGCACTGCGGAAGCCCGTACAGGTGTGTCTACAGCCAACCCCATGCATAAGGTACAGGCGACTTCGAGCGTCCGGTCGCAGGCATGTTTTCGCTGCGGGTCGCCGAAACATTTTGGCAAAGCGTGTCCCCTCGTAAATGACAAATGCTATAAGTGCAACAAAAGGGGGCACCTGATACGAGTTTGCCGTAGCACCTCCGGCACGTCACGAGGGAAACGCCCCTTCAAAGACACTGTAAAAACGTTATCGGTGGTATCCCACTCGAAAGTGGTAGCCGTAAATGGCGTAGCTGCTCGCAGTATTGAGCCCATCATGGTACCGATGAAAGTAAATAATGTGACAGTCCCTATGGAGCTAGATACAGGTGCCGCCGTCACAGTCATGCCTTTCAAACAATACCGCCAATTTCGTTCATCAGCCAGGCTCAACCCGAGAGAAGTGAAGCTCCGCACCTATACAGGAGCCCTGGTGATCCCAAAAGGCGCCCTGCAAGTCAAGGTGCAGCACGGTGGCAACACGGCGAGCCTTCCTCTATACGTCGTCGACCAGGAGGGGCCGCCGTTGCTGGGTCAGCAATGGCTTCAGGCAATTAGGCTGGAGTGGAGCAAAATCTGGAACGTCCACCATCTGCCAAGGTCAGAGCTGCCTTTTTCTTGTCGTTTAGAGGAAAGGCTGAGCGCTTTGATCGCAAAGTACGACTCTCTATTTAAAGATGAGTTAGGCATGATTACAGAAGAAAGGGCCGAGCTGTATCTCAAGCCTAATCAGGCACCGAAGTCTCTCAAAGCAAGAAACGTGCCGTTCGCACTGCAAAAGGCGGTTGAGCTTGAACTTTCGAAGATGGAAAAAATGGGCATCATAACGGCCGTTGCCACGTCACATTACGCAACGCCAGTGGTACCCGTTATCAAGAAACACGGTGGCATACGCCTCTGTGGCGATTATAAGGTGACATTTAATCCGTGCCTTGACGTCACACGTTACCCGTTGCCGAAGGTCGATGACTTATTCGCGGCTCTGTCTGGAGGCACACATTTTTGAAAGATCGACCTGAATCGCGCTTATCAGCAAGTGGTCATGTCTGATGCCTCAAGGCAATACCTAACCTTGAACACGCACAAGGGATTGTTTGTCGTGAACCGATTACCTTTTGGAATCGCTTCCGCGCCGGGGATTTTCCAAAAGATAATGGACATGATGTTTAAGGACCTCAAGGGTGTTTGCTGCTACCTAGATGATATTTTGGTAACTGGGAAAACGCTAGAAGACCACTTAGCTAATCTCAAAGCGCTGCTGGAGCGTCTTCAAAGCCGAGGTGTCAGGGTAAAGAAAGAGAAGTGCTCGTTTCTTCAAAGCGAACTTCACTACCTTGGGCACAAAATCAGCGCTCAAGGCACTTCGCCATTGTCAGATAATGTTGACGCATTTCTCCAGGCACCAGAACCGAAATCAAAGAAGCAGCTTCAGTCTGTGTTGGGCGTTGTCAACTATTACAGCAAGTTCGTGCCCCAGTTAGCAACGACAGCTGAACCATTTTTCAGACTTCTGCGAAAAAAGGTAGCGTGGCACTGGGACGAGCATGCTAGAAAAGCGTTCAACCAAGTGAAAGCGCTATTGACACAGCCACCTACGCTCGCACACTATGACCCTGAAAGACAACTTAGGCTGTCATGCGACGCGTCTCACTATGGTGTAGGAGCAGTCCTATTTCATGTCTACGATGACGGAAGGGCACGGCCCATTGCTTACGCTTCACGAGCGCTATCTGAAGCGGAAAAGAAATAGTCAACTGGAGAAAGAAGCGTTAGCCATCGTTTTCGGTGTAAAGAAGTTCCACTTCTATCTTTATGGGCACTCATTCACATTGGTCACAGACCATAAGCCTCTTCAAACAATATTGGGCACGACAACCGGTATTCCCACCATCGCAGCTGCTCGTTTGCAACGCTGGGCCGTTACGTTGGCAGCCTACTCCTACAATCTTATCTTCAAGAAATCGAGCGAGAACGCGGAAGCCGATTTCCGCTCACGTCTGCCGCTGCCAGGTCTTGAAGCGGAAACCAAAGAAACAGAAGAAACATTTTATCCGTTGCGCTTGGACTCGTTGCCTGTTTCTAGTCGAGATATCGCGGCTGCCACATGTAAACACCGAATTCTTTGTCAAGTGAAGGAATTCACAAATTTGGGATGGCCCGCGTCGATAAAAGATGAACAGTGGAAGCCTTTTTTTCGCAGGTGCAACGAACTGACGGTGCATCAGGGATGCGTCATGCTGGGCGCAAGAGTAGTCGTGCCTGCAAAGCTACAAGGGTTCGTTCTGGACGAACTCCATGACGGCCATCCCGGCATCGTGCGCAGCCAAGAACTAGCACGCAGCTACGTGTGGTGGCCAACTCTTGAGGCGGACCTCGAACGTCGTATCAGAAGCTGCGCTAGTTGTCAAGAGCAACGTAACGCTCCAATCAACGCACCTCTTCACCCGTGGTCATGGCCGACTTCACCGTGGCAGCGTGTTCATGTAGACTTTGCGGGACCTTTCCAGAATACCATGTTTTTAGTTGTCGTCGACGCACATTCTAAATGGCCAGAAGTTTTCGAAATGAGATCGACAACAGAAAGCACGATTCGTTGCTTAACTGAGCTCTTCACACGTTTTGGTTTCCCTGAAACAATTGTTTCCGATAATGGGCCTCAGTTTGTTTCGCAGGGGTTCAAGCACTTCGTGCAGGCAATGGGAGCGCGGCACGTCCTCACGGCTCCTTACCACCTCAGCTCCAATGGGTTGGCAGAGCGCTTCATCCAGGCCTTAAAGAATGCACTGCGCAAAGACGGCACAGGAGGAACACTGCAGGGAAAGCTGCATAAATTTTTGCTGTCGTATCGCAACATGCCACATGCGACGACTCGGGAATCACCAGCGGCATTGCTCCTAGGACGACGCTTACGCAGTCGGTTAGATGCCGTAAAGCCTTCCGTGGGGGAAAGAGTAGCACACAGACAGTGTAATCAGGCATTAAGTCGTCCGTGTCGCGAACGTCACTTCTTGGTAGGCGACAGCGTGTTAGCACGTAATTATTCTGGAAAACCAAAGTGGGCTCCCGCTGTGATTGTTGCTCAAACAGGACCTTTCTCTTTCCAAGTACGTGCAACTACCCCGAGGGGCACCTTCACCTGGCGTCGTCACCAGGATCAGCTGCTACAGAGGCCTGCAGAGGACGTTACCCCTAGGCATGGAACAGCTGGCGAAGTTACGACCAGCGAGTTCGTGTTTTATCCTGAGACTGACGGCGCACCAGTTCCTTCCAGTCCACAACCGCCCATGGTAACTCCAGTTGCGCAACAGGCATCACCAGCACCCACCGAGGCAAGACGCTACCCCATGCGAAATCGTCGCCCACCTGATAGATTCTAAGCTGGACTCTTAATTACTGTGTGCTTCATTAAAAGGGGAGGTGGTGTTGTGTCGGCTGGCGCTTATGCTGATAAGAGCACTCTGCGAATTGCGCATGCGCCACTAAGTGTTAAAAGCAGAGTGCCCCTTGCTAGCGACTCTCCCTTTCTGGCCGAGCCTCAAGCCACAAGCATGGGTTAATAAACTTCGTTCATCCGGAACTTGTCTGCTCCTTTCGACACGCCTGGCGCAAAACGTAAGTTATATTATGGCGTATTACATGCGAAAAACCAGGATTTCATTACGAGGCGCGCCGTAGTGTGGACCGGATTAATTTCGACCCCCTGAAGTTCCTTAACGTAGACGTAAATCTAAGTACCCGGGTAGCAGGGTTCTGTCATGTACGCCCGGGTCGGCGTTGTGCTCGAGCTTGGTATCACGGGCCTGGACTGGGCTCCGGCTTCATAAAGCGGCAGGCACCCATCCCGGTCCGAAAAAAAAGTCCTTGCTGCGTTCTAGTGTCGATCAGGAGACGAACCCGGTACACCCATAGTGTACGCACACAGAATCCAAAGCAACTGCCAGAGCAGGTCAACCCAGTGCCCCTGCCCCTATCCTGCTGCTCCGCGATGCTACCCCTCCTTTCTCCTTCTGCGCTTCCCTAGAACCACCTAGACTTTGCGTGTACTTGGCGCGCGCTCCGCGCGCTCCTCCGTACTCTCCCGGCGTGCGATCCTCTTCTCCACCTCCAGACGCCACACACATAATCTCACCGACTTCACAGGTGATACGTGCACGGTTGGGTGCAAAATATATGGCTCTCAACGTTTCTAAACACAAATTACTCGTGCCTTGACTAAGACGAAGAATGCGGAATATAGCTTCTCTCATAGCCTGCACACATGAGGCTTTCATTTTAGAGCGCTCTCGAGGGTTACATTTACATAGAGGCCTGAGCCGACTTGTTCTGCTTAAACGTAGCCACCAGTAATGCGGTTCCCCTCTTCAGTAGTTGAATTTTTAACGGAGATGTATAAACACTAAGTTGATTGGTATATGGTTTTAGGAAAGCAATTAATTCCTTTCACACCATTATCTATTGAACTGAAGTTCTGGGTTCATTGGTTCATTCGCGTTACCACTGAACTCCCGAGCAGTTCCATTAGCATACATGAAGCCATGTGCTTCTTGTAGGTCCTTTGCATACAATGTCGGTAAGTTATATTGTAAATATTATTGGCCCCAGTGCCGATCATTGTGGCACGCCGCTTTTAATGTCAGAGGGACTTCAAATATGCTCATCGATAGCTACTTCTTGTTTTTGGCCACCTAGACAACTTTTCAAGATGTAAACGAAAATGTCTTGTTACGCTAGTCTTTCAATATTCATGAAAAAATGCGGAATTCTACAGTCCCAAACACCTTTCTTAAATCTAAAAAACAAGCCTAATGATAGTTTCTTTTTGTTCAAAGTTTTAGTAATTTTTTATTCATGGAAAAATAACCATTCTTGTACACCGATACTTAGCCGTATTGACATATCGAAACCATGTTATATTTTTATAAATATTGTGCTTTTCTACTTGCCAACAGCTTCTGGAACATTTTACTGATGCATTTCACTGCATTTCACGATATAGGTTGATAATTACTCAAATAATTCCGGTATCCACTTTCATAAATAGTTCCCAATCTTGTTACTTTTAACATGTCAGGGTGTGCATCCGTGTAAAAGGCTGTAATAAACAGTGCCTTTTATTAAGGAACTCTTCTGCTGTTGACTGGGTTGCAAATTTTGCTTTCGTGAAGCAACTTGAAAACAATAGATTGCATTGATGAAGCAACAATATATGAATATGACGGCTTATTTTGCATACAGCCTTTATTAAAATTAGACGTTTTTTCATACCTATTTAGGCATGCTCTCACTAGTGTCTTGGAAGATATTATTTTGGCATACGGGAGTGCTTTACGCATCGTTCTTGGCCCACAAGTTCCTGCTAAGCTCTTTTGCTCAATGATGGCTCAACATGGACCTCTTTCCCGGAAATTTTGCCATGAGGTTACAAAGCGTCGCATTTTCAATCCAGCGTTTAAAACTCAGCCAGCTTCACCCATTCTTCATTCGTGCATATAGAGGCACCGATTTTCTCTTTAAACCTGAAACATTCTCTCAGAGAAGAAACTGTTATAGGCTATTCCTGCATTCTGAAGAAAGCGTTCAGCAGGATGATGGGGATGAAGATTGCAAAAGCTCGCTCGTGGCTGTTAATGTGCCATCATGGCTGTGACTAGTCTGTATATATTTAATCAATATACTTTTGCCTACTCTTCGCCTACGTAACATTTTCCCTGGAAGTGCGGGGTAAGAACTCATTACGAAGGTGCACTGGAGCAGCCGTCGTTTGGATTTTTCCACATTGGCACAGCAGGCCGCCTCTTGCTCAACGGTGGCAACGTCAATGGTTGCACAGCAAAGAGATCCAGGCACGTTTTCCGGAACCGATGACGTCGATATTGAAGACTGGTTCACCACCTAAATGCGTGTAAGAACAACCGATGGCACGATATGGTAATGCTGGTGAACGTACTTAGCACGAAAATCAAACGTCCGCTTCGGGAATCGTGAAGCTTATATCGGAAGGGGGCATTCCTGCAAGCAAAAGATGCGTGGTCTGTTTGGGAAGGCCATTGGTAGTACGGCTGGGGCGAAGAAGACGCTGGCGTCACGTGCACAAATATCTACGGAGTACTATCTTTCTTATATACACCGGACGTGCCGGTCTTTTCTCGCGAAGAGGAAGATGACATTACGGAATCAGACAAAGTGGGAGATGTTTTGAAAGGCATAGCAGGTGGTGCATTAAGTCTGCTTTATTTGCAACGAGTGCAACACGGTCGATTCCATCATACGGGAGTGCGAGCTTTAGGCGACTGCCAAAAGCCAACGAATCGCCCCTCAGCTCGTGCGAGTGCCCAACACGACAGCAACATTGTCGGACGAACACGTATCTGCAAAACAGGCACCTCTCACGGTGGAGCACGCGACAAAGATCATCGGACTCGAAATTTAACCCAAGTCTCCTGCTTCCACGTGCTCCCGCGCTTTTGAGTCTGCGTCCTCGAAGATACCACTTGACCAAGCAATCGTTCGTCAGGAGTTGTCCAGTGTTGGTCCGGACTCTATATGGGCTGTCGCTTCCTCACGCCCGACTGACCGTCTACTATGCTCATGACTCACAGCCCCCGCTACGTCATCGCAATTTGCCCGAATGGAGGACTGCCGATGACCAGCCTATATGCTTTAGCTGCCATCGTACAGGTCATGTAGCCTGTTTCTGCAAAATTTGTTGGATGAGGCCTGCTCATGCACCCTTTGTCCATAACCGTCCACCTGATAGCAATCCTCACCTTTTTGGAACCTCGCTTCACACAATCGCATGCGATCAGCAATGACGCTCCTACGAAGTCCCACCAACGCCCATAATATCCGCATGGACACCGGACCCGATCGACACTCTCTCGTCGTCAGTCATCTCGCTCGCCTCAATTCCGCCACCCGTCGTCGCCGAGCGGACGTCTGCCTTCGGAAAGCTAGACGATGCAGCGCCCGGGGGTGACGATGCATTAACGGCCTGTCCACGAAATCGTCTGACTGCACTGCTCATTAGACGTAACCTCATAGACATTATTGCGGACGTTGTACCCGTCACTGCTCTCGTTAACGCGGGCGAACAGACCTCTGTGATGTATTCTGAGCTTCGTCATCCACGGAACGTCCGCACACTGCCCACGTTGTGAACCATCCGTGTCGCCGATGGTGGAGCGCTTCCTGTCCTTAGGATGTGCTCAGTACGCAGAAGTATCGCCGACAGCTCTGCGTTTCTACTATTTCCTGTGCTCGACCAATGCTCCCATGAACTCATCCTGGGCGTGGACTTTCTACCAGCCCATTTCGCCATGTTTGATTGTGGAATTGGCGAGCTTTAGCTCGATCTGCCTCTTCACTCTGACGCTCCGTCCACACGTCAATCACGTTTGTGCTCCGTCGATCACGTTCGACTGCCACCTCAAGTTATTATGTCCTTGAACTTGACGCCCATTCCTTTCATTTCCTGTCGTCATTACTTGTTTACTCCAATATCCGGTGTTCTATTGGCCCAACATATTGCCGCTCCCTGCACCCTCGTTGCCATCCCCAATAACACAGTCTCACTGCCCACCTTGAACTTTAGCTGGTGCATGTAAATTATCCCGGTAAGCATGGCTCTGGCCATCGGGTCCAAAGTTATTTTCAGCCACTGGAGTTGCCTTTTCACGGTGCGCTCCTGGCTAAAATATCACGAATCGTCCTACTTGACAGCTTGTCCAACATTGAAACGGACACCACAAGCTTTATTTTATACCTGCTATTTTGTTGCTTCGTCCTTTTGATGGTTTGTATGAGGCCACTGACGGCTTATGGTAAATGCCTGCCGTTGCCTTCATTGTGAGCTCTTCCTGTGAATCTTGCAATCATCAACAAATCGCGCGTGAGTTTTCCTGCCTCACCACTGCGCTACAGCCCTTTCTCAAGAACCACAAGATGTTCCTAAAGATGTGCACATTCACCTCGGAGAATAAAAAAAAAAGCTCATGGAGTGGCCACGATTATCAGTACCTCGAGGGCATTCGACAAGTGCAGAGACCGCTGCGACATATCGTGATACCGATTAGTATACACTGCAGAAAAAACACCCCCAAGCTGCATTTTTTCCGATATAAAACCGTCGTGTGGTCTGCTTTAAAATTTTGAGGAGCTATTGTTATTCATACCATTCACCGTTGTCCCGCCGAAATGCTAAGTGCTGTCAGCAGTGTCAATGGTCTCGCATATGAAACCGCTATTCTTGTTTTGCTTCCAAATTATTTATAAAAAAGGGGAAGAAACACGAAACAAAGAAATACAAACAGAGTTTGCGTAATAAAAACTGGAAATGTAAAACAAAAATGCAAACAACAATGAATAATGCGCCGAGCGCAATCGCTTGATGGAGATATGCGTTCTCACCTATATTACGCAATAATTCAAGTATGTAAAGGTAACACAGCAAACAAAAAGACAAACAAAATACCAGCAAGCGTAAATAAATAGGGAATTATTATATACACTGTATTTCACTGGGTGACCTTCACTGGCTATATCATAAAGCAAGCTGTTCCACTAAATGATTTGGCATAGTGTATGGATTATTCGAAATAAGTTCGTTTTAAGCGACCTTAAGGTTCCTGCTGTCCTATCAATTGCAATAGGAGGTCAGAAATTTCTACTATCCATCCTGTTATAGTAGATGAATTGTTTAGTTCATTCTCTGTGACATCAACTGGCCGAAAACACAGGCTCCGCTATATCTGTGGTTCAGTAACTGTTCCATTCAATTGCTGAACAAGATTCCGGGAGTTTTTTTTTTCATGCCAGCTGATGCCGCATGATAACATGAATACACCGCGAGCATGTTCATGTACTTAAGAAAGCAAACATGGCAAAAATCTTTTTCTCTTAAAATCCTAGGCTTGGGCAACTACTTAGCCTTAGTTAATCTAATTAGGACACAAGTCTGTTCTATTCTGAAGGCCCTCTAACCCGCCACACGAGGCACCCATGTACCTTGTAATTCGTTGTATCGAAAGCTCAGGGGCAGGGACAACATAAAGGCAAATTTTAAACTGTCGTTCAGCTTGTGCTGCAAGAAAATAGGAGATGCCGAAGCAAGGAGCCCCTACAGCTACCCTCATTGCTGCATATACCGTCCAGCGGCACAGTACGATAACGCGGTGGTGACGGCGACGTTCCTGAACTGCTTTTTGCGCCTCGGCTGTCCTGATATAATTGCTGTCGCAGTATGTCACTGGCACATTAGTAGCAATAGCCATTTTTCATTAGACGCCATTTCTGCCGAGTCACGTAACTTATATGAGCTACGCTTGTGGGAATATTTCGCAATTAGTAATAAAGGGAAAATGAGGCATCCAGCCAATCGTAGCAATTGGTATGATTATTAGTAGTATTTGGTATTAGATTTATTTCTACTTCAAAATTTTGTATATAGGCATTCAAATACTCGTACAGGTCGAATAAGAGTGTTTTCACATAGCGTGAAAAAGACAAGGAAGTGTATAACATTTTCCTTTTCCAGTTTCTCGCACTGTTGGAGTACTATCAATCCATATTTACTAGTCCAAATCAATACTTTCAGTAATACTTCATATACCCCGTGCCCCGCTAACATTAGCCAAGCTGTTAAAAAAATAAGAAAAGCATATGGCGCAAAAGAAGATTATAACACCTACGTTGTTCTGTTGTAAGAGCTCTGCCAACCGAGCTTCGTAGGTGTTATAATCGTAATTTGTGCGGTATGTTACTAATAGGTTTTTTCTTGATTTAGGAGCTTGCCTATAGTCAGCTAGGATCATTCCGCGTGTGTTTGTTCTGATGTCAATTATGCTGACACTTTCAGACACATTTCCGCCATCGTTGTCACCGTCGGCGTTGCCGCGATGCTCCGTATAAAATACAAGTGCGATAACATCAGGGGTTTGCGCCGTGTGCTGACGGTGCGAGTGGAAAGGCGCGAGGGTGAGCCAAGTATGGCTGCTCATTCTCGAACGCGCAAACGATGAAGGCGGAGAGCAAGCTTACCGTCTTCCATCTAGCGAAAGGCCGCGCACCAGGTGGGGAGGGGGGAGGGTTTTTACTCTGGCTGCATCTGCATATGAAAGCGATCTTCGATCTTGAAAGCAATCACCGTTTGATACAGAGTCTAGATGTGCCGAGGGCTGATGGTTTCGTGTGCGCTATGTTCTCGCGTTGAATGGAGAGGCAGCGCGAAGGTCAGTTCGGTCTCTGCTGCTACCGCTCTTCCTCACACCAGCGTTTTGACAGCGAGTGTCCGTGGTCATCGGGTGAGGTGTGTTTGTTTGGCTGCGCATGCTTTTTAATTTAGCCACGCTTTTTAATTCAGCCAGTAGGCCAATGTTTACAAATTAGTACGCCCGACAATATTACTATCCTTGCTTTGTATAGCTGCGTAATAATTCGCTATCGCCACCGATAGTTTGCCTTTCGGGAGAAACTACAACATTGTTTGTACCATACAAACTTATTTTAAATGCTATAAGCGCTACGAACGTGGCGTTCTTGCAGAGGAGTCCATAGGTGAGGTGGACGCACATTGCCGTTGATAACGTGCGCTTCAAAACATTATAATGAAAAAATCCAATAAATAAATCTTTCATATGTGCCTTCGGGACAGTTGTTTGACAGACAAATTAGTAGACGCCACATTTTACTGCTGCAATACGTGTATTTATTCATCCAGGTCACACATAATTTTAGGAGAAAGGTCTTTCTCATATTTGCGGGGCCATGACAGGTTATAATTTAGTGCCACATAGTAGCGAAGGCAACATCTTATGAAAGACTACAGGGTGCCTCTGACGCAATTTCACATGCACGCGGATTTGTTTACCTCCTGACCGGGCTTTCCTTTACCCAAATGTTCGAAGGGACGGCCGCTGCAATTTGGTAAATGGAATCGTGGCACACATTTTACTAATCAAAAATGTTCTGTTATAAAAATTAGGGCAGAAACCATCCTTTAAGATAATCTATATCCAGCGCATTCTTTAAGGTGAGAAGCGATGTTAACAAGTTAATTTTCATGCACATAATTGATTTCATTGTTTTACATTTTATGCATGCCCAAACGTACAGGCACGTGTTCCAGCGCTTCCTATCGCCATTAGTTTGGGAGCAACAGCGAATTTCATAACCCATACCCTCCTATTGCACAACTGAAACCACACTGCATTGGTTCCGAAATTCTGTACTGTTCTTTTTAATGTAGACATTATTAAAAACTCTTCTTTTTTCGTGTTATGTTATCGACAAGCAACCACACGAGTAGAAGATGAACTTCAGTGGATCTCATGGGCCCCCCAGCTACGAATCTGGTGCATTGAAGGCCTCTATGTGTATAGAACAGAGGTTGAACAGCGCGAATGAAACGATGGCACGAGGAAACAAACACCACAGACAAACGCTGATTCCTCGTGTCCTTGTTTTATTCGCGCTGTTCAACCTCAATTATAAATATGAACGAAATAGGCCTCATTAGGATCTCTATGTGTAGTTTCTGACATCTATCACATGGTTTGAAACATTTGTTTACCATTTACAGCGAGCAAGCTGTTGGTCCACCATATTACGCAAACTTTGATAACTTCTTTCACAATCAATATTTTGAAATGAAATTTCGCACACTCTTTTCTCACATACAGATGTGTGCAATGAATTAGGATTACAGAATTTCCTGCAAATATTTTTAGTTCACAGCTCAACAAAAAAAAATTTTTCAAATGGCAAGTTTTTTGTTTGCTTACTTTCTCTCCCATTACTTCGTTAATAATTACCACATTAGATTTATCCTAGTTTATTGCATAGGTCCCACACTTAGCTACAAAACTGAGACAGCTTTACTCAATTTTAGTTATCTTTCCTAAATCGCCGCGGTTGCTCAGTGGCTTTGGTATTCCGCTGCCAAACACGATGTCGTGGCTTCAAATCCGGGCCACGGCGGCCACATTCCGATTGGGTTAAAATGCCAAAACATTCGTGTACTTAGATTTACTTGCAGGTAAAATGACCCCACGTAGCCAAAATTAATCCGTAGTCCCCCATTATGGCGTGACTAATAATCATGATCGCGGTTGTGGCACTTAAAAAAACATTCAATTCCACTAATCATTACTCTGCGTTTAGGAAATTTAACGCATTCTGTAACAATAATTACCTGCCAAGCAATAAAATGAACCATTTGTATGCACATTAAATAGCTGGGTAAGTCAAATATTACGTGCTTATTCAGGAAAAGAAAGGTTATTTGAATGCTGACTTCTGATACATGCGACAGTTCCTTGTGTGGCATCTCACCTCAACTGTATAGACGGCGAAAATGTGCACAAATAATGACGTTAAGTCTATGACGACGACTCCATGTGAACACGACTACATGACGGCGATGTGATCACAACGGTAGAGGGAAGATGGCGGCAAGCCTACGACGGCGTGACAACTGCGGCACCAGTAGCATAGCAAGCGCGCCTTCCCGTTCCTGCGAAAGTGGATGTCCAGCGAAACTAGTGAAAATAGCCTCTACAACTGCTGAGGGGTGTATGCAATGCTATATGGCTTTAGAGTAATAGTAATGCCATTTTAGAATACTGGTAGGAATGGGCCTAGTGATCATTTTGAAAGCACGACCACCACGCGAAGCGGTGCTGCGACAATGCTGATATAGGTTGCAACTGGGCTCCTAACATTATTTAGGAAAGGCTTACAGATGGCACGCACCACGTCGCAAGCTGGCGTCGCTGCGGCACCTTGCGCAACAGAAATATTTAGCAGGAAATGTAAGCGGGGAGCACAACGTGCTTTGCATTGCAATCACGAGCGCCCTATTGTCAATTACGTGAAACGATAACACGGTGAAAGCTGCAGCCAACGTTTCCACAAATGGACTCGGCTTCTTAAAGGCAAGTCCTTGAAGACTGTTTTCAACCCTTGTCTTCAGCAGTTGTCTTCAAGCCTTCAAGAAGACAAGTCCGTTTGTCGAAACGTTGGCTCTAGCTCTTTCTTTGCTCTCGTTTTGCTCATTGTTTTGAATTTACACCTCCCGACTTCCCCCTGTTATTATGAATTATGGGGTTCAGATTCTTGTTTTGAGCTTCGTCTTTACTGACGATGCTATGCTGTTCTATGCTGTTCTGCATGTTGTATGGGTGATTTCAAAGAATGTACGTACTGCTCGCTTCGATTTTCTCAATGTTTGTAGCCTCTGCCTTACCGGGCAATGAGCATTTGCATTTTCAACTTGGTTATTGGGTATGAGCCATTAATGATGGTTGTTTTTGTCGACGGTCGCGAAAGAATTTTGCGACTTTAGTCACAAACAGCTTTGCTGTAATATCTGGGCAATGTTTTGGCGATGGCTGCGCGACCACAACGACATCACACGGGAGTGGAGACGATGGTGTGGCAGCGATGGTATAAATATAACGTGACGCTGCTGATGCATTGATACAGGTTGGATGATGAGAGAGACTGAAACTGTTTATTGAAAAGGCTGGGTCATTAGCCCGCGTATTTTCGCTCCCATTATCTCTGCACGGAAGGGGACGAAAGGGAACAAAAATACTAGAAGGTGGGCGGAAGAAAAAGAGCAAATAAGAAAAGTGAAAATTTTGTGATATTTTCGGTGAAGAATAAGTGTCCACGGTGACGAATGCCAATAACCTTGATAGTTAATTGAAAATGAAATAATACCACAGTGCTGATTAGGCGACGTACGCGGATTATAGTTCACAGAGCAATCCTATCGATTCAATTTATGAAAAGTTTAGGGATTTGCGCTCTTTTGAACGGCAATGCAAGTGACCCAGCATCCATGTCAATGTCACGGGGTCTTGCTCGAGATGTTTTGTGCACATTTTATATACATATCGGTCGTCCCTGTAGGCTCAGCACTCAAATTATGTGTGCTCTTTAGATTTCATTGTACCGCAGTTGTGAAAACATAACTTATAGTCTGGTGGAATGATGATGTTGAAGGGATAGAAATGGCTTGGCGATGATAGCGTGATGGTAATTATATGACGACGGCTGTATGACGAATACGGGCATTTCAATGATTGCAGAACTAAGGGATGACGAAGGTGGAGGCAAGATGATGGCATGAAAACAATCGTAAGAGGAAAAGGAATTCATGACAGTGCGATCGGTACGACAAAGTGGGATGTTAGAATGACCGCAATGGCAAGACGGTGTCTTTTACATGACGGCACGATGTTGACAATAGCTTAACGATGTTCCCGCGCAATCGGCAGGATGACAATGATATGGCAACTCAGGGACAGCGACAGAGTAAAAAAAACGACGGACCGATGACGATGACATGACAAGGAAAGAATAGTCCCTTTGTCATCAAGGCAAAGAAACGATGACGACAAAGTGGCAATGACAGCATGACAACGACAGTATACCAAAGTTCGAGGTCATGTCGGCGCTCATGTGCGTGACCTGCCGCCCCGAGCTGCCTTGTTTGCACTATATGCAGAGTTTGTTTGCACAATGCCCTGCGGCCTTTGGAGCCGCACTATCTCTGGAATTAGAAAAATGTTTAGAGACAAAATTGGTACGTCACTGTGCGTGACCTTTCCCTCACTTTCACTCTGAAGTGCTGCGAATTTCAACCATCGTAGAACACCCAATTTCCCCTTGTTCAAGATTATTAGAGGACAGCACACGGGTGAAGCCCGAATTCTAACAAGGCGCTAACTTTAGAACAACGATGGCGCAGGCGCATAATCATTAGCCTTGAACGACAGCAAAAGTAAGAATCCGAAACTCGCTTGTTAACCACCGCTTGCGTTGGTTTTAACAAGTTTTTGTTGTTAGACGGACAACCAGTCATTGCTGTTTCAACGTATTTCCCTATGAAATTGGGTGGATCTCAGTTGCGCTGCGAAGCCGTAAGTTTGCCACTGACTTGCGCTATCCCGCCTTTACCAATAATGAATGAGGTGGCCGCAGTACACTAAAGACGTGGCTCTGAAGAAATTCCTAAATTGCTATTTTTACGTTGCCATGCGTAATATGACCCTAATAAACTGAGGGGCGTCACCTCCCGGCACTGAACAATTGGTTATGAGGGACGCTATTGTACAGGGCTCCGGAATAATTTCGACCACTTAATTTTATTGCGTTTAACATTTTTTTTTGCTAGTTCGGACGTTTTGAGCCCATCTATCTGTCTATCCGGACAGGCCGCCATTGGAATCCGAAGCTGGCAACGTTTACCGCTAGAACGTTATCTAGTGAGGCGAGTCTAACAGTGCTATGGGAGGAATTAGATGACAGTAAATGGGATATAATAGGGCTCAGTGAGATTAGGAGGACAAAAGAAGCATATACAGTGCTAAATAGCGGGCACGTACTGTGCTACCGGGGCTTAGCTGAGAGACGAGAACTAGGAGTCAGATTCCTGATTAATAAGAATATAGCTGGTAACATACAGGAATTCTATAGCATTAACGATAGGGTGGCAGATATACTTGTGAAACTTAATAAGAGGTACAATTTGAAGGCCCAACAGGTCTACGCCCCTGCATTTAGTCATGATGACCAGGAAGTCGAAAGATTCCATGAAGACCTGGAATCGGCGATGGGTAAAGTCAAGATAAAATACAGTATACTGATGGGCGACTTCAATGCCAGGGTAGGCAAGAAGCAGGCTGGAGACAAGTCAGTGGGGTAATATGGCATAGGCTCTAGGAATAGCAGGGGAGAGTTATTAATAGATATTTCTGAGCAGAATATTATGCGGATAATGAATACCCTTTTCCGCAAGCGGGATAGCCGAAAGTGGATGTGGAGGAGTCCGAATGGCGAAACTAGAAATGAAATAGGCCTTATACTCTGCGCTAACCCTGGCATCATACAAGATGTGGATGTGTTCTGCAAGATGCGCTGCAGTTACCATAGGTTGGTAAGAACTCGAATTAGCCTAGACTCGAAGAGGGAACGGAAGAAACTAGTACATAACAAGCCGATCAATGAGTTAGCGGTAAGAGGGAATATAGAGGCATTCCTAATCAAGCTACAGAACAGGTAGTCAGCCTTAACTCAGGAAGAGGACCTTGGTGTTGAAGCAATGAACGACAATCTTATGGACATCACTAAGGAATGTGCAATAGAAGTCGGTGGTAACTCCGTTAGACAGGATAGCAGTAAGCTATCGCAGGAGACGAAAGATCTGTTCAAGAAACGCCAGTGCATGAAAGTCTCTCACCCTATAGCTGGAATAGAACTGGCACAACTTTCCAAGTTAATCAACAAGCGTAAGACGTCTCACATAAGGAAGCATAATATGGATAGAATTGAAAATGCTCTCAGGAACGGAGGAAGCTAAAAAGTAGCGAAGAAGAAGCTACGAATAGGCAAGAATCTCATGTATGCGTTAAGAAACAAAGCCGGGAATATCATTACTAACATGGATGAGATAGTTAAACTGGCTGAGGAGTTCTGTAGAAATTGGTATAGTACCAGTGGTACCCATGACGATAATGGAAGAGAGAATAGTCTAGAAGAATTTGAAATCCCACAAGTAACACCAGAACAAGTAAAGAAAGCTTTGAGAGCTACGCAAATGGGTAAGGCAGCTGGACAGGAACAGGTAAAAGCAGATTTGTTCAAGGATGGTGGGCAGATCGTTCTAGAGAAACTATCCACCCTGTATACGCACTGCCTCATGACCTCGAACGAACCGGAATCTTGGAAGAACGCTAACATTATCCTAATCCATAAGAAAGCGGACGCCAAAGACTTGAAAAATTATACACCGATCTGCTTACTGTCCGTTGCCTACAAAGTCTTTACTGAGGTAATCGCAAATAAAATCAGGAACACCTTCGACATCTGCCAACCAAAGGACCAGGCAGGATTCCGTAAAGGCTGTTCAACAATAGACCATATACACACTATCCATTAAGTGATAGAAAAATGTGCGGAAAATAACCAACCCTTATACTTAGCTTTCATTGATTGCGAGAAAGCGTTTGATTCCGTAGAAACCTCAGCAGTCATGGAGGCATTACGGAATAAGGGTGTAGACGATCCGTATGTAAAAATACTGAAAGATATCTATAGCGGTTCCACAGCCACCGTAGTCCTCCATAAAGGAAACAACAAAATCCCAATGGGGAAAGGCGTCAGGCAGGGAGCTACGATATCTCCAATGCTATTCACATCGTGTTTACAGGAAGTATTCGCAGACCTGGATTAGCAAGAATTGGAGATAATAATTAACGGAGAATACCTTAGTAACTTGCGATTCGCGGATGATAGTGCCTTGCTTAGTAACTCAGGGGACCAATTGCAATACATGCTCACTGACCTGGAAAGGCAAAGTAGAAGGGTGGGTCGAAAAATTTATCTGCAGAAAACTAAAGTAATGCGTAACAGTCTCGGAAGAGAACAGTAGTTTACGATATGTTGTGTGGTACTGGAAGTGGTAAGGGAACACATCTACTTAGGGCAGGTAGTGACCACGGATCCGGTTCATGAGACTGAAATAATCAGAAGAATACTGGGCTGGGGAGCGTTTGGCAGGCATTTTCAAATCGTGAACAGCAGGTAGCCATTACCGCGCAAGAGAAAAGTGTATAACAGCTGCGTCTTACCACTACTCTCGTACGGGGCAGAAACCTGGAGGCTTGCGAAAAAGGTTCTACTTAAATTGATCGTGACGCAACGAGCTATGGAAAGAAGAATGGTAGGTATGAGGTTAAGGGATAAGAAAAGATCAGATTTGGTGAGTGGAGAAGTATGAGTGAATGAAATCTTAGTTGAAATCAAGAAAAAGAAACGGGCATGAGCAGGACATGTAATGAGGAGGGAAGGTAACCGATGGTCATTAAGGGTTACGCACAGGATTCCAAGGGAAGTGAAGCGTAGCAGGAAGCGGCAGAAAGTTAGGTGGACGGACTAGATTAAGAAGTTTGCAGGGACAGCATGGCCACAACTAGTACGTGACCGGGGTAGTTGGAGAAGTATGGGAGACGCCTTCGCACTGCAGTGGGCTTAACCAGACTGATAATGATGATAATGATAACGATGATGAACTATTTATCTATCTGTCAATCTATGATGTTATTAGTACTGTCAAGTCGCCCAAGTAGTCTAGCAGCTTTGGCCCCTGGGTATGTGTTCGTAGTTATGCCGTCATCGTCAATTCTTCCACGCTGACCCAATAGCGCGCTTTGCCTAATAGCTTGTGATAGTGATGCCCACGTAGTCGCTGCATTGTTTTTATTTCCCCTTTGTCAAGCAACTCTGGTCACGTCGCATTCATCGGGCGATGGTCGTCATACAGTCATAATGCCATACCCCGCCGCGATGGCACTGTGGTCATTGCATCGTTGTCACTTCAGCTTCGTCAATCTGGCTTCATCATCCGACTCACCTCATGCCCCCGTAGTCACACAACCATCGTTACCCCACGATCTTCAGTCATTCTCACCGCATCGTGAACCTGCTCGCGGCGTCATCCTGTCGTCCTCATATTGTTGTGATGCTATCATGGTCATTGTGTCATGGTCGTACCGTCGTCACATTGCATTCGTTCTCATGTGTCATGGAGATGCCATCGTAGTAGTTCCGTCGTCAAAATCTTTATTCTGCCACAATCATGCGGTCGTCATTCAAAAGCCACCATTGCCATGCCATCAAACTGATTGCGTTGTAATCACACAGTAGCTGTCATATATCCAGGTTCATACTGTCGTCGTCCTGACGTCGTGATGAGGCCGACATCGCCATTCTTAGTCATCACCCCATCGTCATCATACGGTCATTGTCATGCCACTGTCATCATGCCATAGTCGTTACACTATTATAGTCATTTCAGAATTGTCACCTCATTGTCATCATGCCGTCATTTTCATACGGCTTTGTCATTATACTGGTGATGTCATTGTCCTCAATACATCGTTATGTACAGTCATCGCCATGTCACAATACTGATTGGCGACATTGGCAAGCAACTTCCTCAGCAAACCACCCCTATGCAGGAGACAATGTATGGCGCATATAGCCGAAGCAACGGAAGTTATAGAATGATCAATTCCAATGTTAAATAAAAGTGACTTCAGCTATAGGTATTGCCCAAGCATACATGCTAATAGCAATATCATCAGCACTCATCGTTACAAGTGTTTTGCGTAACATTTTTAACGTGGACCAAAATCAATAAGGCACGCGAATATTTCCCTCATTACGGCCATTGCTGCCGCCGGTAATCGATCCCTCGGCCTCATTCTTCGGAATAGAATGCCACAGGCACCGAAAGACCACATCGGTTGAATATGCCCACGTGAACTTCCTATGCGAGATGTATTCTTTTTTAATAACTAGAAGTAAAAAGAGGCAAGCAGTAATAACCACGGTAAATGGGGCTTCAGCCGAAAGCAACAATAAATACCCGTTTTCATTTTGTTTTATACATCCGGTTTTGTGAAGCCGCTTTTTCTTGTTGCAGCAAAGCGAACCGAACTCCTTCGAGCATCGAGTCATGTGCAAGCCGATCATTCCTTTGATATTAGTGCGATAGTAATTATAGGCACATGCTAAGCGAATTTCTGCCTTCGTCGTCGTGGACATTGCCGTGAGGTGAGGTATATGTTTAGGCATATGTGTGGTAAGTGCCATGTCATACTATATGACATGCGGTGTATTTTTGTTGTATATTTAGGTAATGCCAGCCTCTAGTTCAGGCCTTAGCCAGGAGTCGGCATTAAATACAATTCGCATCACTCTATCAGAAAGTGCGCTACGTGCCCAGAACTCCATAACAGAACATGCGCGAAAATACAAGCATAACAATAAAAGAATTGGCCGTCACGTACACTCTGTGGAATATACATTCTAAATACAAGAAATACAAGGAAGAGCACTCAATAAAACGCAGTCAGACGTTCGAGTACAAGTTTTACAAATTAAACCTTTGGAAGTGCTCATTTTTGTAATATATAATAAACTATATAGGTAAAATAAAAGTACAGGTAAGGTCAACATTAGTACTACATATAGCTAAAATGAGGTAACGCAAGAATATTTAAAATAAGGCGAAGCTGTGTAGAAATTGATTTTACTAGATGTCATGTGAAAAAAATAATAGTAGAAAGTTCACAGTTTCAAAAACACATCAGTTGTCATCAGGCGGCACATTTCAGACAGGCATAGTGCAAGAAAGGAGAGTTTTTTAAAGGACCTTCTTTTGCGTGGGTACTCAGCGATTTTTTTCGGGGTGGTAGTAGTGCGACAGGTTACACTTTAGATGAGCGTGTCCTGGTCAATGTGTAACATGTCAGTTTTTAATAGGCATACAAGGTTTAGCCTCTCATGATAACGCCGCGTTCTCAGTTGCTCTAGCTGGGCAGTTTGCAAAAGCGTTGATGGTGATATCCTCAACTATAGCCGTTGAAAATAAATTAGGCTGCCTTCCTTTGTGCACTTTTCAATTGTGCAATGTTATTGCATGTGCAAGGGCCGCATGCAGGTGCGCATATGTTAATTTTGGTTGGAAAAATGCTTTGCATGCTATAAGTCGTATCTCAGGCGTACAATTGCCCAGTGATCGTACATGCGGAATATATTGCCACCCCTCTTGTATCACTAAATTTCCTAATGCCAGGTCTTACATTTCTGACAAAATCACTCCTCAGAGTGGCAGCCAGCAAACAAACGTCATGAAACAAAGCACCCACAGCCCATGCCTTCTACCTTCAATATTCTCTGATTCAAATATTATATGTGGGAAACGATAACATAGCTAAAACTTCAAAATCATGAAATTTTGTTGGTAAGGCTGTGCACTACCACCAGGGTGGCCCACAACAAAGTTTTAAACATTGCTGATGCGAAAGAGTGGTGGTAAGGTGGATAAGAAAGACGCTGCCATTAATTAATAAACACAATACAAATTATCGGATTGCAGGATTCAAACAGAGCTCCTCCAACACAATAGCACGTTTTTTGCCTATTGAGCTCACGCTTACTTCAATTCATACTGCCATTACAGCTACGAGTTTAACACTTCGTGTAAAATTCTAACTAGCTGCTTGTGTATCGTCACAGAACGCGTGGTCCCCTTGGACGTACTCATCCATCAGAATATTTCAAGTTACCTATTCTGGAGATAATTGTATATTGGGCACGCTGGCGATAATTCGCGCCTGGAGGATGGCATATAATGTATTACACAAAAACAACGAAGAAAATGGTAAAAGAGTGACCACTGACTGAATTGACAAAATTTATTGAAGCTACATAAGTCTCACGCTAGTGACAAGACCAGTAGATTGAAAAAAAAAGGAGTCGAAATAATAAGGAACAAAAGAACGGATGCCATAAAAATTGGAACAAAAAAGACCATGTACTCAAAAAGCCACACAGAAAAAGCGCCAACGCTTCTGTGCTTTCTCATACAGAAAAGAGCAACTTCGCTCTCCAGAAGCCAATCGAAGGCTTACATGGGCATAGACTGGCTCTTCTTTGTAACGCAAACTTTCACAACTTGTCTTCCTGCCAGCGCGCGGAGCAGAAACCGCACCTGAAATTTCTCAAATTATGGATGGCTTGTGGGCGCACTACTAGCTGCAAGTTAGCGGCTGTCTTGAGGATATCAAGGCGCGCAATCAACAGCTTGCTCGGGAAATTTCCGTCTCTAGCCTGCAGCCTTACTCTTGGTCTGAAATTGTTCAAAAAAAATGAAAGAGTCTGATTGTGTGAGGCATACGGGGATTGCCCTGTGAGAGATCGAAGTGCGCTGTTGTATGTGTCAGAGTCCTAGTACTGTATGCGTGTTCTTTGCGCGCGTGGATATCTGAGTGCACGCTGCTTTTATTCGAATTATTTTGCTATTTTTCTTTCTTTTCATGTTCATTCGGGGCGTTATCACGATAGCTGAATAAGCGTTTTAATACGACTGATTGAATCAGTTGTACATCAACGCTTCCTTCTGTGGTTCTGATCGTTATTGTTGTTGTGCAATATTAATATTCGTTCTTCTCTTCAAACATACTTCATCTTGATGCTTCGAACATGTGACAGGAATTAAAAAGTGCCCCTTCTTCTTTAATATGTTGCTTCCGGCATACTCAATTAGTTTTATGCTGAGAGCATGCTGCGGCATGTATTTTATTACTCGAGGCACACTTTTCTTTTGGACGACAGTATACTGTGTTTGATTCATGAGTTCGCTTTTTCAAGGAATCTAGCCCTTAATATATGAAAAAGGAAGGCCTTATTATTGCTCTACATAAAGTGAAGAGAGCAGCCTTATTGGTGCGCAATATTTTAAATATATATGGACAAGGCAATGTCTTGTTTTTAATTTTTTTCTTCAATTTATGCTTGTAAGGTAGCAAAGTTCACCACCTTTACTAACATTGAGAGACCTACTTACTGTGACCATACAGACAGTTTGTTTTTTTCGCTACTGCAATGAGGTGCTTTATCCCAACCAGGATGAAATGCGAAGTCAGGTAATGTTCACAAGTTACGGTATAGATGTCAAACACCAGATGAAATACATTCAGAAAGTGTCATTCTTTATCGCTCAATGCCAACGATAGCTTCTTGCGCCATTGTTCATGTATACGTAGCCCGTTATTGGAGTTAACCTTTGTGAGCGCCCACCCACTACCCGAGGTCTGCATTTAAGATTTAACGTTATTCAGGAACTGAAAATTTGCGCCTCAGCTAACGTTTCTTGAAGGGAGCGTTTTCAATCATTATCACGTGTGCTCACTATGCCTATTTTCTACGCAACCTTGCAGCTGCTGTTGCTTGAGCGTATGGAGAAAGACAAATACTCTCGTGAGAAAAACATGTTGGCGCTCAACGTTGAGCAAGGCATTTTATAGTGTTCACAGAGCATGCATAAGAATGAAATAAAAAAAATGGAAGAGCAGCATGAAGCAGTATTGACTTTAAGACAGTTAGACGTAGAATAGAATATGCACCGTTTTCTAAGGAACACAAGGGAAAATAGACCCGATGATAAACATTTACTGTCACATTGCTAGCATATACTAACAATTTCCAAATTATCCGCTACGATATTCAAAATAATTTTTAACAGTACAACGAAGAGAGTTGCACTGACCCGAATATAACCCAGCTTTTTTATTATTTCAGGATCATTCATTTGACCAGTTTGCTAGGGATTATTCTCGCTTTTAATTTGGCAGGCTTTACAGAGCTTCGTCACAGCAGTCGCGGCAGTGAGTTCCCAGATTATCCTACAAATTATTGACAAGGTTGTTGAGATGTTTCGTTTTTGTCACCGCGGCATCTGCCAGTCGGCCCTGGATATATTTTCCCACATGTCTGTGTGACTGAATGCACGAAAGCCAGAATATTACTTGTGCTCGACCGAACAGCCTGAAGCACGTGCAAGGGGTGTCAGCTCACTAACTTACTCATGTGCCCAAGTTAGTAACAGCCTGAAAAAAACAACTGCATCTTATTGCAGTGTGCAACTTTTTTATAGAAACAATATAGCTTTACAGCGCCATAGCAGTCTGGTTCTTCTGTGAAGTTTACGCTTCTCATGATTCTGCCCTCATCAAATCAACTTAAGCAACCTTTCGGCCACAGGATACAGAAATGTACAAAACTGCGCTGCAGGGCATGACGGCAAGATTTCTTTATGTGGTTGACAAAGCGCAGGATTACGACGCTCCTCTTAAATAGCTTGAAATGCACCGATCAGCAATGAAAAAGTGGCTTTCCACGCCATGGCTTATGCATACAGCATAACTGAGTAAATCGGCATGAAAGTTTCACGCAAATAAAGTCATAGTATTACTTATAGTCCATTTGTGTGTCAGCCGCAACTACTGCAAGCATTCGTCAACGATGGCTACTTTACCGGATGCTACTTTTCAAAAGCTGTCACCATCACATTCACCTAGTATTAATATGTCATCCACAAAGCGTCAGACTCTAATATTCACAGATTTATTCAGCCTAGTTGCCAGGACATGTTTTGATGCACCAAGATATCAAACATGACTGATGATATCTGCGAAACAGGGCCCAATATAAGTTCTACTTTTTTGGATATAATTACGGTCGTTGCAGGAAACAAGTGTTAAGTTGAAAGTTTTGTACTTTCGAAACACTGCTGCAAAGGCTACAGCAAGTTTGGAGATTAAATAAAAGACGAATTCTTCGAAATTTAGTATTTCAAGCTCCGTTACGTATTAGCACTGCGCGAAAATGTGTTTAGGCTCTTGTATTACGCTCAGTACATTAGAATTTAATTCTTTGCGCGCCCCCCTCCCGAAATGGGTTTCACACTGAATTATTACAATCGTGGGGAATGTCCTGCCCTTCAATTTCACATCAGATGACAAACTAATCACCACAGTATAGGCCTCGTGCTTTTTGCATGCAATTACCCTTACTTAATTAAAAAGAAGAAGTAAAGTATCTTTCAGTGCTCACCAGTAATGCAATATTTGCAAGGATCGGATTTGTGGCCTGAAATTTCAAAAGAGCTTATGTGAATGTCTGCATGTCGTCGGTGCTTTCTGTAATTGAGAAACGTATTGTAGTAATGTGACACCCCAATTCAAGAAATCTTCATGGAAAAACCCACGTAAATTTTAAAGGAACTTATCAGAGTACGCGGATCAGCGCGTCGTTCATATGCGTTCGCTTAAGATTCATCAGAATTCTTCACCAGACTTCATTTCCATCAGTGGCGTGATGTGATTGATCAACTCTGAAACAACATCAGTGAACGTCGGACTACAATTTACACATTCACATAAAGAGCACAAATTCGAATAAATGCCTACAGAAGTCTTTTTTTTCTTATTATTTTCACCTGCGTCATCGAAGCGGACTAAATATAAACGACACCGATAATATTCTCTCGTTGAAACGCCAAATGTTGGAGAGTGGCTAAAAGATGCTCTCTAAAATGTTTAGAACGCCCACTTCACGAGTGTTTGGTACGTCACTGCAGCCAATGAAGGTATAAGTCCAGTTTCGAAACATTTATTTTTTTGAACATCCGGTAGCCAGCAGGAACTATCTCGTACCCAAACTTCTTGGACAATGTGACCACGCCTTCGGGCGGAACAGGAATCGCGCCACGCTTGCCGCGTCAAGGAAAGCAAGGCCAGCACACTGCATCATAGCTGCGTTGCTTTCCGCTTCGAAGCTCGGCAGCGAGGACGGCAGCGTCGCCGGAAGTTAATGCGTTCTCAGGATGGTGGGCTCAAACTACTTGCGCCAGCCTTCTTGGTCAGATGGTAGACGACGACGGAGATGAGTTGGGGAACCATCCTATTTGCGCACTGCATTCAGAAAGTCCCTTGATTTGTGGCCCTCATTTTTGTTTCATCGAAACAAGTATGTCGTTCGATGCCACGCCTTGCAATGTGTTCGCAGAAGTCTGCGCTCGGGCTCCGTGAAGAACATTGGCTTCCTGCAAGAATCACGCTGCAGTTAATTAGGTACACTCAATTAGGCGACAGAGACCACCTATTTCAGCTTCCGCCTGAGGCGAAGCTGCTGCGCAAATATGCGATTCCGGTGCACTGATCATTCACCTCGTATGATATCATTATGAGTGTTGCAAGGCAATCTCGGTTATTATCTCCTCTACAATAGACTCTGAAGATAGGGATGGTGTTGTTAACTAGCAGAGATAAAAGGTTTGCCCAGAAAGTTCAGTGCCTCGTCTCGCATATGCGCTGTGAATCACACGGCTATATAAATGGGCAAAAAGTTTCTTTACACTGAAAGGCACCCAGAGTGTCGTTTTTTTTTCTCTTGAAGTGATGTTTTCTTTGTGAGCACAACGGAGTTTTCCTTACCCTGGTTACTGGATAGCGCTGCTCAATGGGGCATACATCATACAAAAAATACGGCGACGATTACGATACTCGCTAATGCGAAATCTGAGTGCATCTCCATAAGTGTTTTCATTTCGGGATATATTGGCTGGCGTGGACTCTCTGTCTCGTGCACTGTAAGCAAAAGTTAGCCGACATTGGGGTTTTTGCGGCTCATGAGCTTTGAAGACTACCTTGCACCAGAAAATTACTCTGGCATGAGGCAGTAAAATGCGTTACATTACATCGTTTTACTACCATCTCTGAGAAACGTAGGAAAAGGATGTCATGAGCCGGCTTTACGATGTACAGAGTTTTAGATCACGTGACCAAAAACCATCTATTGAGAGTTTAAAACCACGTGATCTGGAACCAACCTGAAGATCACGTGATTAAATACTACCACTTTACTCCCCAAGGTTGCAAGCTCCGCCCAGTCCAGTTAAGCCTACGCTCGGCGACAGGCACGGCCGCGGCAGGAATGGCAAAGATCGATGCCGTGGCGGTGCATCCACCAGCGGAACGGCAGAACGTTGGAAACTTGGAACGTATGTACTACATACGTCGCGTAAGATGTGTCTCAAGTGGACGCGGCTTCCTGCCGGCGCGCCGCCCGTTGCACGACCGACGAGCCGATCGACTGCATTGCGTCAGTACGAACTCATCGAAAAATAATGTTCCGATTCCGCTCTGCACGGCGAACCGGAGTGGCCATGCTCGCATTCAGCGACAAAAATCGCCTCAAGAATCGTTCCTGGACCGATCCTCTCTACGGCAGGTAAATATCTTGCCGTTCGCGAGGGATACCGCCATCGGCCGGCAGCCTACAAACGGCGAGTTGTCGAGTCTGCTGCTCCGGCCGGAAGCAAGCGTGTCGGTCAAAGTTCATTGCCAAGCACAAGCCCACTTTTTCATGCTTCTACGAGCAAGAAAACGACTGTCTCTTGTCCACTTTGAAGCTGTGAACGGAATCGTCACGACCCACTGTAGCACAAAATAAACAAAACGTTGGTTAGTTGTAGTGACAGTCAATGGAAAGCCTCACGCACTAGAAATAGATGCGATCATGTCGAGCGGGCTCACCAATTCAAGGTGAGGGCACATAATCTCGTAAACACGACAGCTAGCGCTGTAGGAAGCGTGTATACGAGCGGTGATCATGAATTTGTGCTCAGTAGGCGTCAAAGAAGCCCGTAGGCCATCCACCATTGCAAGCAGACGGAGGTGCACGGACGGCGCGCTGATGGGCTCGTGTTCGCCAACTAAAGCGGGAGACACACGGTCCGATTCGGTGTCCGATCCGGCGTCCGACGCGCCTGAACGGCAGCCGCAATCGAGGTGTTTTGCCGTGCCGAAGCGCCGGACCGGACGTCCGGCGTGCGACAAACCGGGCAAATTTTCATCGTCCGATGTGTCCGACAACCGCACACTCCGCACCATCGTTTGGCCGCAGCTGATGTGACGTTCTCTGACGTTCCCTCCACGGAGGCGGCGCTGGCAGGCCGGTTTCTCGCCGTCTTTTTTTTTTCCCTTGCCTGCTGCAGTTTGTTGCCGACACGAAATAGTTACGAGTTCAATAAAGTTATCTAGAGCATGTGCTTATGATGCAAAACAGCGCCTAGTACACTAGCACTAAGCTACCGTCGAAATCGGGAGCCGCGACGCGAGGGCCTTTCCGCGGACAAACAGCACACACCGATCTCTATGCACCGACCGTCCGAGCGAGGCTGCTCGCTTCGCTTGCACGTTTGCGCTTCGCAACGACTGCGTCGAGTAAACCAATTGTATTTGATTACGGGCTACCTAAGTGCACAGCGTTAATTGTTTTGGCAAAAATAAGCCCTCTTCATCGAGCTCGGGCTGAATCAAGCGCCGTCGGCCGCAGCGTCCGCCTAGCTATGCCTGCCGGCCGTATCGCTGGCTGTTACCGGAGCCGTCACAGGACAACGCGCCGTTGTGAAGTGTTCTGTCACTTGCAGGGGCATAATGTTATTGACAGTGTTCACGTAAAGTGAAGCAGTGTTGTGCAGAGTTTTTATATTGCGTTTCTCGACGTGAATCTAAACTCAAGCTGGGGAGGGGGGCTGGATCTGGGCGGAGCTTACGCGCCGCTCGACCGTTCGGATATACGCACGTTGGATCGGACGCCGAATCGTACCGTGTGTCCCCTGCTTAAAGCTCGCTCATGGTTCGGCGTTAGTCCCTGTATATTCTTTATAAATAAGGAAGCCTACCTAGGCACTGTAAACCCAACAATTGGGGCCTAAATGCCTGCCCTCCTCCCAGCTACAGTTTCGTTTGAGCGACAAATTCTGATTTCGAAGGCCGTGCCTTTGCAAACTGCATGCGACTGAAGCGGTTGCGAATCTTGAAGGCGACATCCGCTTCGTTTTTTTTATACATATACAGTACATTTTCTTAAACTTCGTATAAAAAAGTGCATATTTATACAAAGTTAACACTTTTGGACTCAAGAAATTTGTTAAAGTGTCCCTACCGATTGTTGTTAGGAAAGAACACGTAATTTTCTCATTTACGACATATTTTTCTAAAAACCGCAGAGTGGCGCCACTGCAGTATTCGTTTGGTCGACGTACCACGTTGGTTATCGTGAATGCACATTCCAGTAAGGCGGTATTTGAGTTATATTTTGGAAGTGCCTAGACAAAATGTGCTCCTTGTCGTGTGCAGTAACCATCGCAAACCCTCCGGACTCGTGTAACGCCGTTAGTTCGCCGTGTGTTTCGTGCGATCTATCAGTGTCGACAGTTAGTGCCTTACTACAGCGCCCGTCCGAGCTGCCTTTGTTCTGCCGAGCTGCCTGCCCGCGCTCTCGTGAAAAGTCTGGTACTGGAGATTCGAATCGTAGTGTATGGAAGGCTGTTGAAGGTTGTGCTTTTGTGGAGCTGGAGTTCATCGGAAGTTCTACAGTGCTTGCGCCAGAAAGACGTCAGTGCCTCGGTACCTTTGAGACGAAGGAGCGTTGGCCAAGTCTTTTTGAAAGGTAAGCAAGTTTGGCCCTTGCGCGCATTCTTGAACTTATGATTTACGTAATGAACGTTGTGTAACTAGCTAGAGCAAAGCGCTTTCTGATCGTAGGTTGGCCGTCTTGCTGTGCACATTTAGCAAGCAATTTCACGAAGGCTTCCTCTGATGTTACAGCGTACTTGCATTCTGCTGTAAAATATATGCTACCCGCCTTGATTGCTATGCCTGAATGGGCACACAATTATGAAAACACTGAAAGTTGCTGTTCGTTCGGTAGTTTTCTGGCAAGAAGTTATTCGTTATATATGCATTCCCGCAAGTACAGTACATGTGTAATGTATCCGTCGATGTATCATGGGCTTCGCGCGTTGGCACAGGATTCCTATGTTTGACGCTTAAGCGGATAGAAGCTTGTATGAAGATTTTTGTATGTATACAGTTTGGTTTGGAGGACCACGTCGCGAGAACCTGTGTATTGTTTATGTTCTTGAGTGTCTTCGCGTATTTGTCTTCTATGTTGCAAACCCGACATAGGCCGATATTACAGTAACGAAGTTTATTTTTAAGACAGACGTTTCAGACACCGGCCTTTAAGAAAGACATAGACCAACCAATTCTTACGAACGGGATGCCAGCTCTTGCAATCGTAGGTTATACGGTAGTGCGTAATAAATTAAGGACTGCGATTTTGTAGCGATACTTACCCCTCGATTCTATACCACTCTTGTGGTATAGAATCGAGGGGGTAGAATTCTTTTACAAAAGAAGAGGTTGAAGGGAGGCGCTACACATGGATGCGCAGCGATTGTTTGTAGCATCACTGCTGGCAGGCCTGGCCTGCCTTTTCGCTTTGTTCTGGGTCTTCCACGTTATCTACTCGAAAAAGGCCCACAAGATTTTGACATTTATTGAGCACTGCTTTCTGGATTTTTGCTACACAAAGCCGCAGGTGAAAGCATTGGATTTAGTCAATTTTTACCGCAAACCGCAAACGGCCGGCTGTTCCAGTACGTAGCACGGGCCGGGGTGGCGGTCAGACCACTAACGAATAACGAAAAGAAATAGCATCGCTACAAAATCGCGATCTAGCTTTCAGAACGCTTTTCATGTGCTCAATATTGTTGTTTATTCCAATGCGCCACGTTTTACTGCATATATGAGTTTTGTTTTTGATTGTCCTGGTAGCCTGTTGTTGCTGATTTCGTTCCTTCCTGAAACTTCACTTGTTACAAAATATCAGTGTAACTTCCTTAGATATAACAAAAAGACATTTGTGCAACCAGGCGCAAATTCATGCAGCTGGCTGTGTGAGGCTCTCTTTGCAATTCCACATGACACTGGTAAATCACAAATTCCCAGGTTCACAGCACAATAAATTAAACATTTCTTACTTTTGAAGGCTATGCGGATTCTGGAGGCATCCCTGCATCGAGCAGGAACCTGCTGCACTGCTGGAAGCTGGACAGCACGACAATAAAGCACGTGATCTGTGCGCTTTCTCAAAGGTGCGTACAAAACTGGTGCTGCCTTTCGAGTTGTAGGATACATTTGTGTTATATGCAATCATTTTACTGTATTGCCATTTTCAGGATTTCTAGTGGCTGATCACGAATTTTATGTTTTGGTGGAGTGCCCTCAGTTTAATGAATTTACCTAAAGTAGCCTCCTCTGAGTTAAATATAATTGGGTGCTTGAGTAATTATGCCTTATATACTCCATATAGACTATATTATTCTAGCCAAAATGCCTTTTTAAGAACCATGAATTGACGTTTCGTGCCTTGAATAATGTGCTCTAGAGTGTCTAGAAAAATGCGTTGTACCACCTAAAGACATGGTTTACGGAAAAGTGCCTTAAGCAATGCTTTCGCACAAAAGTTGTATCATCAAGAGTTTCCGAGAAGCCTGTGTGGTCGCTATGAAACATGACAAAGACAGACATAGACCAACCAAATACAACATTAAAAGCAATACATTTTGGCTTCCATATGAAAGCCTTGTTCACAATAAGGCTAAAAAAAGTGGAAGTGCATATTTAATTAAGTAAGTTTTAGCATAAGATGGGCGTGGGCTCCTTGGTTTCAGATAAACGTGTGTCCTGTTGATTGCATCTCCAGGGAATCCGGGTACAGGCATGGCTTCCAATTTCTTTCCTGGCCGATTATGCTAGACACTATCCAGTCACTATTGTGTTTAGTCATTGCTGCATGCTCTGCCAAAGCATTTGATGCCACTCTTTTCTCATCCACATCGTTCTGATGTTGGCGTAGCCATTGCTTAAAGTTGCCCATTGCTCCAATGTAGATAGTATTCATATACACATGTTATGTTTCAAAGGTCAGAATTCATGTCAGTAAAATTTTTGATACGGTTTGTTACTGAGATGGCTACCTCGTTGGTTTAACATGGCTTGTCACTGGGATTGCTCTCTTGTTTGTTTAGCTTCTTGTCGGGTTCTTATGGATTTGATTTTGTGCACAATGAGATGTTACACACACACCTTGCATATACATGAAAAAAAAGGTTTACAACAGAGATAACATATATGCATGGGCATATATATGTGTCAATAAAATACTCGAGCCTCATTTCTCCCTACAGAAAAAGAAGTTATTTCTCCTCGAGGACATGACTGCTTGCAATAATGAACCTCCAAGAAAAGGTTTTCTCTAATCCGTATTTTTGATATCTAAATGCTTATGTGGCATGTACAAACTGCTTGCATCAATTTCTCATTGGGATGAGTGGTCTAAATTTTAAATTTGAGTAATAATTGCAATAAATAACTCATTTCACCTGTCTTCTAATGACTCTAAAATTCTATGCTTCTACCTTGCCAAACCTTTTATGAAATTAGTTTGATGAGGCCCAATATACAGGGCTTTCTAAATTGAAGGTATCAGTACCTATTAAAGACTGTGCTAACTAAGAAAATGCTTCTTGTGTATGTGGTTTATTCATTTCTCAGACAGAAGCTTTACACCCAAGTGCAGTCAGTAAATCGAAAACAATTGCGTCTTGTTCAATAGTTCTCGAGCACTTGTGCGTCAGTATAGTTGGATACAAATTTAGAAGAAAGGGGAGGCCCCGCCCAGATGAATGAAGCGCGACGTCCGATTGCCTCTGCGACTAAAATAATCCCGCTCAAAAAATCGTGCTTAGGAAACGCGCAATTCCCAATGTAAATAAAGACTTTGATGACTGGTTTAGTGGAGCTCTCATGTGCTACAGCACATGCCAGATCGCAACAGAAAAATAACCCCGTGCCTTCCACAACGCTGCCTGTCGTCTGCTCTTTAGCTTCATTGCAAGTGGCAAAAGTAGAAAGAGCAACTCTGCATCGCATTTGTGCTTGTTTACATGTACACGGCACATTTTCTACTCCTGTTCCGAGCTTCAAATGAATCAGTTGTTACTGAACAAGTACTTATATAAAACAATGTATTTATCGCAACCATTACAAACCCAAGATGCTCAGTGTCAGCGAAAGCTCCGTGTTAAAGCTGAGGAGGGAGGTCAAAGCTTCGCATATTTTGGCTGGCAAACTATCGACGCCCTCACGAAAACGCCCACAAAATGTGGAGAAAAGAAGAAGCAGCACGAAGTAGGACACGTGTGCGCTGAGGTCGTGTGCACGATTTATTTCACCACAACGAGATACCGACGATCGAGAAGATCACTAACGAGTTCTCGAAGCGTATATTGTGTTATGTTTGTGGCCTGGGATTTGCCTGACGGAAGGCCAGTGCTATGGTTTGTCGACCGTCGAGGCAGCATTCATCCCCGCATGGTGCCTGCCTGCTTCGGACACGACTACGTGCACGGCTCGAGTTTCCTTGCGGCTGCGCGGCGTCCACGACTGAAGCGGCCACCGGATCACGGACTGCTATTCGGCCCCTCCCTGTCCCGGCAGCAATGCAACCCCCCCCCCTCCTTTCTCCGGCGGCGCCCACACCACAAACGACTCCCGCTGTGTTTGGGACAGTTTCCAAAGGAGCGCTGTGTTTCGACCCGGTGACTTGCAGTTGGTTCCCTTTGTCCTATGCGGGCCATAAAACTTGCACGGCGCACCATTCTGACCAACTGCCAAATCGTCCTGACGCCGCAGCGCGGTTCAAGGAAGCGCCGGCCACCGAGAGCGGCGTTAGGACCCCGGAGGCTGCCCAGACCCTCTCTCTCACGACCTTGTTTCGTCCTTGGGGACTGTCTGGGGGATCTTCGGACTGAGGGGTGTTATTTAAGCAGCTTGCAGCTGCTCTGTTGGTCTCTGTCCTGATAACGACGGCAACATGTAAACATTGTATAAAGAATTATTCGCAGAGAAAACTCTCCTCGTCTCTGATTCTGCGTGAAGCGAGGTCCAGACCTCCTGCCAGCCACACATACCTCGGCAAACGCAACAATGGATCTCCCATCACTGAAGCGGTGTACTGTGTGTCAAGCACAGCAGCCAAGCATTCTCCTGTGACCTCTCAAATAAATAAGCAGTTCATTTGATGACATATTCCTTCTAATGGAAGCCCAATTCTGAAAAAGCAACGTCCTGCACAGATCATGCTCAATATAAGCGTTGGCATGGAAACGTGCTGAAATGCCGGAAAATCTGAATGCAAATGCAGTTATTAACTCTGAATAACTATGTGGGGCCCGAAATGCTTATTCGGGCAGCCACTGTCCAGCTTCACACGAAAAAGCAATGATCAACCTGAATGAAATTGACTGCCACGCTTAGCAGCCTGCATGCCAAAGCACATTGTGCTTTGCGTGCAGTTGTGCTGCCCCTACAGTTTTTTCCAGCCTGTTGAGATGAATAATGCCAATGTCAGAAGGCCCAAAATACTCTAGTGGGCAGCCACCTATGAGCATGACGGGCCCTGTGATGAAATAACAGTCATCAGGGCACGCTTCAAAGGCACCTTTAGCAGTCTGCACGTCAAAGCCCAGTCAAGCCGTCACCACTGTTGGTGAAACGGCAGCAACCAATGCGACAGTGCCAGCCACTGTTGGCAGCTTGCATGCAAACACACATTCATGTGGTGGTATTGTTTATTTTGGTTACCTGGCCTAGGCAAGTAATGCGAATAAGAACAATTATCAAACATCATTAGCTTAGTTAGGCCCAATATACTCAGTCGGGTAGCTATTAATTGCAGTAGTCGAGGGCACGCTTGAAAGGCACCATTAGCAGTCTGCATGTCAAATCACAGTCATACCGCAGTCATTGTTGTATTTATTTATCTGACCGGGCAAGTAACACCAATGTAAGCACAATAATTCACCCTGAATAGCTCTGCTAGCATTGTGCTAAAAAATGCTGAGTGAAGTTGAATTTGTTTTATTGAGGCAATTATTTAATTTACAAGCCATCGGCATGTCGATCAACGGCCAGGTTCAGACAATGTCATTTGTGAAGTAATAAATGGTGAAAGTTGCAAAAGCTCTCAGTGCACTGCTTTGCTGGGCTCCATTCACTGAAGAGTGTCTTTGCAACGGCGAAAGCGTCAGACAGAAATCACACCCCGCTGCACATTGTTATTCGTGCTGAAAATTTTCGCCATCATATGTGATAGGCAGCGAAACCGTTTGTTTACTAAGACTGAATGCATGAAAAATGCAACAGCATAGCAAGGTGTTTCACAATATGCAGCCTTTCATGTGCACTTCTGGCTAGCTGCCACATGCACTGATGCATAAACGTGAGCAGAGGTAAGAGGCAAAGTTGTTGTGCAACCCACGTGACGCTTTTAAGAAAATGTATCTCTAAACCTTTCTGTTTTGATAGGCGATCAAAATATGTTTTGAGGAAGTTGGTTAATGAAGTTAATGAATAATAGTTAATGAATGAATAATAGTGAATTATAGTGAATAATGAATGAATAATAGTTAATGAAGTTAATGAATAATATGAAGTTGGTTAATCACATTGCAGCAACAATACAAGAAACAAGGACAGAAAACGCAGCGAGTAGGCAGATTGAGAAGACGAGGTAGACCAGTGAGAAAGGTTTTAATGAGATGGAAGAGGCCAGTCCTGCAGTGTACAGGAGTTAGTGCTTTGAATGAGATTGGCTAATGAAAATGTGTAAGGACTTTGCTGAACGAAAACTATCAAAAACAAATGCTAATATAAAATAAAAGGACAAATATGAGTAAGTGCAAACACGCATGGAAGCAGGAACGCTGGCAACACAACTTATGCGTGACTGTGCCACAGCACGCATTGTACAGCTTGCGTGCGCGGTGAGCACTGGTGGAAAGAAATCAATCGACGGTGCTATACACAACGCTCGAACACCGCCATTAGACGCTCGGCTATCTCACTATTGACAACGATCACTCACGCTAAGTTGACGGCGACAAATCTTTGCATTGGAGGCCTCTTTGTCAAATATTTTCTGTTGAGACGCTCGTAGGTTTGTTTCACGCGCGCACACTTTTCTAATTTCTCCTCAGAATGGTTTTGCTCCATCACTTTACCCCGTCCGACGAAAAATGCAGCGACACGGTACACGAACTCACCCGCCGCTGACAGCAGGCACCAGACTTTGGCAAACTTTTCTTGTCTTAACTTCACTCAGGAGCGAAATAAAAAAGACATGAAACAAACAGGCAGGATATGTGTTTGCAGCAATCACCGAGGCATCCTATTTTCAGACAAAGCGTAGCGCAGCACCAGCGATGCTCGCTGCAATGTTTCTTCGCCGGATCACGGCTTAGAATAAACGCACGCGGCACAGATGCCGCATTGTAAGCTCGCAGTAATATTTCCGGCATGATAGACAATGACAAACAGATTGGGAATTCACTGTGACGAGGCATTGACACGCACAGCTGACGCGACTTGGCCCAGTTCGAAGCCCGGGCGGCCATCTTCGACGGCGGGCCACCGGCCGTCCGGCGCATGACGTCAGTCCAGAGTGCGCACCCATTAGTGGATGCTCGTGTGCATCCGCCTCGGAGGAGTAAAGGCCCCTGCTTTTCTAAAGTTGTATCCGACTATATTCGAGCACAGCTTGACCCTTGGCCTAATACTAAATCAGGCTTGAAGCTTTCAGTGTGTGCTAACCGCTAGAACAGCACCAGATTTCATTCTGTGCCAAGGGGTGGAACGCATTTGCTTAGAGCTAGGCAGATGAATGTCTTTCTTTTGCATTGAAGTTCCCAATACTTTCTAGTCTGAGGTGAAAGTACACAGCTCAGCACAACGCATGTATGGTATACGTAAGGGTACTTTGTTCTTTAAACCGCATCAACAAGAAGCAGCTACTTCCTTTTTTGCAAACCTTACCTTATTTCCTAACCTTTCCTTGATCAAAAATGTACAAAATTAATCTGTGCTTGTTCTGTTGTTTCACAGGTAGACATCGGCGACGGTGTATATGTTGAAAAGGGCCTGCTGAAGAGGCTGCGCCTGGATGCTAACAACTCGGGCTTTCAGTTTGCGGGGGGCCTCCTTAAGGCTCGTTTTACAAAAGAAGAGGTTGAAGGGAGGCGCTACACATGGATGCGCAGCAATTGTTTGTAGCATCACTGCTGGCAGGCCTGGCCTGCCTTTTCGCTTTGTTCTGGGTCTTCCACGTTATCTACTCGAAAAAGGCCCACAAGATTTTGACATTTATTGAGCACTGCTTTCTGGATTTTTGCTACACAAAGCCGCAGGTGAAAGCATTGGATTTAGTCAATTTTTTCAAGAACTATTGCTAGGCAAAAAAAATTTCAGATGCATATCCTCAAGAAAGTTTCTGTCAAAATTATTTTGCCTAACAAAAGCGCTCGTGGGTTGTGTGGCTGGCAGGTTGCCCAAGCCATGTAGCACAGTGCTTGCTTTAAAGGGACACGAAAAAGACAATTTATTTGAGCTTTATTAAATCATTCTTCTACAACACCGAAAAAACAACTCCCACCATGAGAATTGGCTTGATAAGCCAGATAACTTGCAAAAACGAAAACTGGTGTCGCCACCACCACCTTATAGTTCCTGCACCAGCTCGCTGTGATATGAAATTTGACGGTGTCTGTTCGGGTCTAGCTAATGTTCTACTGGCCAATATTGATGAATTCTGTTGTAAAGGTGTCAAAGAATATACTTAGTTGAAGTATGACTCCACACTGATGTGCGGGCACTGCATAAAACTTGAAAAATGAAAGTTAAATCTTCATTTTCTCATCTAATAATCCGCTTATTGCCACAATGTTCATGAATACAGTTCTGAAATATTGTTTTATCAGTCTAAAATGATTTACTGTTTCACTTTAGTATTTCTGTAATGGACCTTCAGCAACAAAATGTGTGTTAGTATTCCACAGGTATTCTCAGCGGGGGCAAAAGCACCAACAGCATGCTCAATGATTCTGTACCAACTGATAACTTGAAGGATATCCTGTGCCACTAGGGTTAGGCCAACGTGGCTCTGTGTTAGTCACCACAAGTGTATTATGCAAAACTTAATGGCTCAGAAATTGGTAATTCAGGAGGGAGTTGAATTAGCTATTTTTTTTCTTTATCATGGACTTCTCACATTACACTTTGTCACAACGCATTCACTTTAAAGTAACTGTGGAGAATAAGGTGGTTTGGTATTCAGTTATGCCTTCTGTGTGTAAACAGTGTTAGATGAGCAATACAACGATACACCATAGATGCTGACTGGCAACATGAAGGGGTTTGAGGGCAGCAACAAATATACATCCTTGTAGTCGTACCTATAGCACCATGTTCAATTTGTCCCACAAGCATATGGCATCCATCGCAACTGCATGCCTTGAAACGGACAAGGGCAACACACTCAATTCCCTTTTAGTCTATCTAAGAAGCACTACAATTTTTAGGCAACGAAATTGAAATCTGGCTTGTACCCATAAGTACTGCAATACAGTTGTGCAACGTGTTCCTCTTGTGTGGAAAAAGGGCTGCATATGTTTTCTTTGAGCACAAGGGGGAGTGGTATCAGTTAGAGCCCCTCCATCCACGTGCCACTGCCGCTTTCTTAAGTAGCGACAACCTTTGTTGTGCGCCACCTTTTCCCCTCACACCAAATCCGGTTCCAGCATTTCCAGTTTAAAAGTTTCCGGTTCCGGTGTTACCGCTTCCTGAAGTTGTGCTGCGGGAATTTCCGCTTTGACTGCCGATGGTGAGACGCCCACGCGTGCTTAGCAGAGCTGTGGGAGTCACCGTGAGAAGAATGCAAAGGCGACAAGCTGTTGTATTCCGCTGAAGTAGTAATTCGTGGTCGCTGTTTTCGATATGCACGAAAAACGGGAGTGGTCTCCAAGCGCCCAGGCACTACATTCAACTGTACGTTGTCTCTCGTGGCACAACCCGTCGCAGGTTGACGCGAAACAGCGAACACGATCAGATCGCTGATTGCAATAGGCGGTGGTACTTGTATGGAATCGCATTCACAGTTTAAACCGCAGCTGGTGCAATCAAAGCCTCTCCATCGACGCGAAAGTAAACAACGTTAAGAAAAACATAGCGTTACTTCCACTCGGAACAGGAAGCTGCAGCTACGGAAATTCCGCTTGCACCGGAAGCTAAGGGGGTGAGTGGCAGAGGAGCGTGGAGGAAGAGGGTAGGTTGGCGGTACTTAACCTGGTCGGCGGAAACGTGTATGGAGGGGCTTTAGTATCAGTTAATGGCTGTTTTCACATATATGTTTTGTCGTGTGTATTAGCAATCACCATTTTCCTTATCTGAGTGAGGTCATTTTTTAGAAAGTTTGAAAGTTTATAGAACATGTTGCTCATGGTTGTTGCAGTTTTCTTCCTAACTATCCATTCATTGCACTGTGCACCCATGTCTTGGGCAACTAGCTGTTTGAAGGTCAGTATGCTATCGATGGGTCTAATGATAATCTCTAGTGCCCCCTCATTCGCCTGTTGCAATACTGAAGAGTTAGATTTTGTATATTGTGTCACTTGTTTATTTTCACTGTACTTTAGTTTGACTACATCTTGAATGTGTTGTGATAGTTTTTCTTTTGCAATGAAAGATATGGTGGACAGTTGCCAACACTAATGTGATAGTATGAATGCTTGCTGTATTTATCACGATTGTTTCATTTCGCTGGGGCACTAATGGTCATTAGCAGCAGATGCTAGCTGCCCTTAAGTGCAATGTTTTTATGTTGCATAGTATTGTTCATGATCCATTGAATGCACTGCACGCGCATGTTGTGGACAACTGCCTGTTTGAAGAAATTGTCTGCATATTCAGTGGGTCTAATGTGAACATCTCTACTACTGACTTAGCTTCGCTACATCTTGAATGTGTTGTGATAGTTTTTATTTTGCCGTGACAGATGTGGTGGGCAGTTGCCGGCACTAATGCGATAGTACGAATGCTTGCTGTATTTACCACATGGTTGTTTCATTTCGTCTGAGACACTAGTGGCCGTTAGCAGCAGATGTCATGTGGCCTTATGTGCAATAGTTTTATGTTGCATGGTTTTGTCCATAATCATCCATTGAATGCACTGCAGACCAATGTTCTGGACAACTGCCTGTTTGAAGGAATGATCAGCATATTCAGTGTGTCTAATGTGAACATCTCTAGTACTGCCTTTGTATTTCTGAGTTAGATTTTGTATTGTGCGTCATTTTGTTTTCACTGTGCTTTAGTTTCACTACATCGTGAATGCGTTGATGGTTTTCCTTTTGCAGTGAGAGATATGGTGGGCAGTGGCCGGCACTAATATGATAGTAGGAATGCTTGCTGTATTTACCACATGGTTGTTTCATTTTGTCTAGCGCAGTAATGGCCATTAGCAGCAGATGCCATTTGGCCTTAAGTGCAATATTTTTATGTTGCATAGTTATGTTCATACTAATCCATTGAATGCGCTGCACACCCATGTTCTGGACAACTGCCTGTTTGAAGGAATGACCTGCATATTCAGTGAGTTTTATGTGAACGTCTCTAGTACTGACTGTATATTTATCAGTTAGATTTTATATTGTATGTTGCTTGTTTTCACTGTACTTTAGTGGTATTGCACATTGAATGTGTTGTGATGTATTTTATTTTGCTATGAGAGATCTAATGGGCAGTTACCAGCCCCCAGTCTGTGTGTTAGTACAAATATTTATTATGCTTATCACAGCATCTTATAAGGCTATAGTTTTGTGATGATTAACTCATGCCTGACTTTTTTATGAGAAACATGTCAGAACTAATAAACAATCCCTCATGCTTGGGATCCATGAAATCATCTTTGTAATCTTTCAATTGTCTTCGAAATATTTCCACATCAGGCCCAAGAAACTCCAGAACGGGCTTGAAAAATTACTCTCGGAAAGAACCGAGAAAACCTGATGAACGAGGTAAAAAATACTCCGAGATCAGCTCCAACAAACCACAGAATGGGCTTGAAAAATTACTCTCAGGTAGAGCTACGAAACCTTGATAACGAGGTAAGAAAATACCCCGACATCAGTACCAACAAACTCGAGAATAGGCCTAAAAATAACTCCCAGGAATAGCCTAGAAAACTGGATGAATGAGGTAAAAAAATACTCCCACATCAGACCCAAGAAACTCGCGAATGGGCTTGAAAAATAACTCTCAGGAATAGCCTCTAGAACTTCGTGATGGCAGTAAAAATATAGTCCCACGATCGTCCCTAAAAACCTTCCCACAGATTAAAAAATTACTCTCGTTTCTACATACAAAAACCTTGGTCAGCATGGTAGTAAATTTTTACCTCGACTGGTACGTAGTAAAAAAAAACCCAGAAACGGGAATGCGATACAGGACGAGCGGTTTACTCCCGTTTCGCGTTATTTTTGTTTAGTGTGTGTGGCACGTTACAAATGCAGCCAAGTGCAACAGGACTGCCTCGCTAATCTGAAGATTGGGAGAGGCAATGCGTGGATGATACGTGGGTGTGATCCGCAGAAATACCTGCCAGACGACGCGCGCTAATCTGGCGCCATCTCGTTCCCCATCGTCGCCGCACCGCGCTTTCCTTCTCACGCTTTCGCCATACCCTCCTCCTCCGCTTTCGTCCTCGCGTCTTTCATTTTCGAGCGTTCTCGTCCGCTCGAAAAACTGAATTACGTATCCGAAAGTGGCATCGAACCTCGGCCTCGCAACAGAATGGTGCAATGCGCTATTAAGGCACAATCGCACGTATACCGTTATCGCACCGACGCAAACTCCTGCTTGAGGTGATCACCGCATGTGTCAAATGTACGCGAGCAAACGCACGTGCGCCAGTTTTCTTCGAGTCAAATACACAGGAGTGAAGTGAGCAAACTGATAGCACTTGAATAACCACTTCGTGATAGTTTCACTTCACGAAATTTCCATGATGAGTGTTTGATCCGCAGTATTTTTTATCTGGCATCCTTCCATCCAGACTCTGCGACAAATAAAGGTTTATAAGATTTCTGCTCCGTAGCATTCACAAAATAACACTTTCTAGCGTTTATCCCAATTGCTCGACTGCGAAGCTTAAGCACAACGTCTAAAGGGGAGATCGCTGATTCGGCAAATTTGAGATTCACAATCATAAGCGTACAACGCGAACGTTATACGTGTACGCGACAAGTGACAGGCGCAGCCAAAGAACTGAAGCTTTTTTTTTTTAATCAGTGTTTCGAATTTATACAAGAAAGTGAAAGTGCAATCAGAAGAAACCTCAGTGCCACTTACCTCTGAGAAGGCGGATGATCAGCGGAGCTGTATATATGGTGATAAACTATATTGAGTTTAATAAAAACGCATACCACATAAATTGTCATTTTCTACCGTCTTTATATTTGTCACTAAATTGACTAGAACTGTGTGGTCGCTATGGTAGACGGTGTTAGCAGCCTCCCGCCGCCTTCGCGCCCATTCCCGCTTCTGCTCACGCCGTCGTTCTTCGTAGGCATGCTGTTCTTCCTCGGTCCGCACAATACGTGAGAACGCAACCATAAAGAAAGGAATACAACAAGTGCGGACACTCCCATAGAGCCCAGCGGCCCATTTGACTGCAGCGCACCTAGCCGTCGGCGTTAATACCTCAACCTGACTTCGGTTTTGTGAGCGCGCATTTTGATTACTAGCTGGTACGGGTAACGCCGGCTCCGCTTTCTTTTTTTTCTTCTGGCTTCTACAGTTCAACCACGCGCGGTCGTCATGCGAAACCGTTTTATTAACAAGTGAAATTGCTACGCAACGAGCTGCGGCATGAAGAATGATAGGTGTAACGTTAAGGGATAAGAAAAGAGCAGATTGGGTGAGGGAACAAACGCAAGGTAATGAGATCTTAGTTGAAATCAAGAAAAAGAAATGGGCATGGGCAGGACATGTAATGAGGAGGGAACATAACCGATGGTCATTAAGGGTTACGGACTGGATCCAAAGGGAAGGGAAGCGTAGCAGGGGGCGGCAGAAAGTTAGGTGGGCGGATGAGATTAAGAAGTTTGCAGGGACGGCGTGGCCACAATTAGTACATGACCGGGGTTGTTGGAGAAATATGGGAGAGGCCTTTGCCCTGCAGTGGGCGTAACCAGGCTGTTGATGATGATGATGATGATGAAAATTGCTTTGCGAACGATCTTCACAAGCCGCCATCGAATATGTGCAACGTCCAATTTCATAAAGACGCAAGGTGCCTTGTGTAATGAGGAGATGTTTATTTTATTCTTTATAAATGCTCGTTGCGGGCTTTTTGTGCATTTATCCAACGTTGTGAAACCAGGTAAGCAGCAGTATAGTGCCCGTAGGAATATCTACCGGACGACGTCAGCTGAAAAAAATTGAATTACAAGCAAATATTGTGGCGTTAACATGTAATAATGCGTCTAGAGGCGAAGCGAGCGACAGTGGTGAATAGGCGGCATTACAAGCAAAAGCAGTTTGTATTTACACGCAGGACGTAGAATATAACCGACTCATCCCCAATAATACCGTACATACCACGAAAGGATGCTATTTCCAAGCATTCCCCTCCTACCGGGCCTTATTTTCTGTACTTTAATGGCACGAATACGCGAGCTACAGCGCATTTCCAGAACTTGGCTAGAACCGATATGATATAGTGCGCTACGAATACACAGAGGCGGCCACAACACAGGCTCTGAGCCAGACCATGTTTTACGCTCGCAGAATTCCTTTAACTTGCACTGAAGACAAATGCGTGGGTGCCGTTCACAAGACGGAATTTGGAGTACTAGTTCCTGGCACTTGAGCTCCTTGACGTTATCTTTTGCGCGTTCTGCCGGCGCAAGCAACACACTCCCGTGTTATCACTCTTGACAGTTGCTCGTCGCGTTTTCGACAAGCGTGATTCCGAAAGGCGTAAATTGTTGCGGGGCCAAAATTGTCACAAACTTGTCGCAGTAAGATTCCGTACGCACCAAACTTTGTCACCACGCCTAGCTACTTTTCCCTGCATCACAACAGGCGCGGTGTGCATGCCTCACAACTTAAACAAAAAGCACCGAAAATAAATTTCAACAAAGTTGAGCGTCAGAGAAAGCGCCAGGAACTTGTCTGCTCAGTGCATTAAAGTGCGAAACTGCGCACCCCGGCCGAGCAGCTTTTCGCTAACCGCGTCACAGCGCCAGGCGCGCTCACTGCGCTTGAAAAGTACCACAAAAACTAACGAAATTAGTTACAATAGTGTTGGAGGCCCGAGAAATCGCCGAAACTCGTCGCAGTAAGATTCAATATATACGAGAAACTGCGTCACAGCACCCTGTGCGACTAGCGTGCCCAAAAACTACCGAAATAAGTTAAAGTACTATTGGGGCTCATAAAAAGCGTCGCAAACACGTCCCAATACGATTCATTAATTCAACGTACCTGCGCCACGATGGCCGCGCGGCTTTTCGTTAACTGCGTCGAGTCTAGCCTAGATGCCGTGCCATGAGCCTAATTGCTTGAAATGTGTCGCAAACTGTCGAACAAAATTTCCCACCTTGCCATAGTACAATAGTGCAGCGGTGTCATGTCCATGTTCAGAAGGAACGCAAGAATTCGTCTGGAGCCCACCAAACCAGGCTAAATCCAAAATAGAAAAACAGGCAGACGGGTGAACGAACAGGCCAACGCTCAACTGCGCCGCCGATCGTTCTCGCTTCGGCGGTGTGTCTGACGAATCACGCCCGCATCTGGCTTGGCCGGCTCGGCATTCACCGATTCGCCTGTCGCTAGGCAACGGAAGTAAGCAGGAACGCTTAATTTAATTTATACGAAGATATTTTTACTTTTCCTGGGAAAGAATAAAAAAATAAACGATTTGCGTTAATCTCATTTCACAGTCTTTCTTTTTTCGATGCTCGCGGCACCAAACAGTCGTCGTTAATACTATAGCATGACGTATTTCCTGTTTTCAATTCAGCTGAGTGTCCGCTCTTGTTATATTCATTTCTATATGACGCAACTGAGATACCACGCCTCCCTAGCAAAAATGACCAGTAGAAAAACCAACAGCCTATGGGATTATTGAACATAATGGTCTATAGGTATTGTATAAGCCTATTAGTGGCTTACTGGTATATACTTGTGCTCTATTGGCCTATTAGTAATGTACTTGTCTATTGGCACTTCATTGGCCTAATAGTAGTGTATTTGTCTATTGGCATTCTATTGGCCTATAAGTAGTGTATTTGTCTATTGGCACTCTATTAGCCTATTAGTAATGTATTTGTCTATTGCTAGTGTTGCCTACTAGTCTAAGCTCATTGTTTATGTATCAAAACAATAGTGCTATAGAGCAGTGAGGAATGCAATGTGGCAACCAGTCTATAAAAAGAACAAATTTCATTTCAAAGTAGGCATGTATAATATTTACAAACAATGTTTACAAAATTACTTCTTCATCAGATTCGCAATCTTTCCAGCAACAAGCTTTCCGAGCATGTTGTGCCTCCTTGTATGTCATCTTCAATGCTGCACCGATTTTCAAGGTAGTGCCTGAAAAAAACTAAAATGGGAAAGGTCAGCAAGTCAGAACCAAGATTTAGAAGTACTACTGATAGGACAAGTATACATGGCATATTAACATGAAAAGATGTGCTGATCCCAGGCACCGTGGAAACATTAAGCAAAATTTGATGAGCCAGCAATCATAAAGTGAATTCAGTGACGAATGTATCTTGCAGTCACGCTTAGTCACAGCAGCATACCTTGCAGACATTTGTGGCGAAACACAACAGTGTTATCACCAAATGGATAACAGCATCTATACCTTCATACATCAGAAAGAAAGCTCCACCAAACAGCCTTCCTACTGGAGCCAGTCTTGACACAAACACAAACACGCTTGAGGAAATCGTGAATGCACAACGCTCCAACCTCAAGACACAAGAGTGGGGTGCCCAGCAAGCCCGAGAGGCGGCGACGAGGCAAGGCCTCGAAGTCCCCTCATGGGAGACCTGAGCCCGGGTCGTCAAATTCGCCGCATTCAAATAAAGTTGTTTCCATCCATCCACACACTTGAATGGGATTCAGCAAAAATGGTTGTGAATTATGGCATGGCTTTATGGGATGAAGCTTCATAGGGTTTTTTGGGCACTTGCTCCACTACCACCTACCACAGTGCAACGTTTAAATTTCAAAAGTAAATTGTATGCATTATGGCATATATGCCACGTGTTTCAAAGGGCTAAATTGCAAAAGGGAAATGAGGGGTAAGGTTGCTATACTGCAGTTCTTTGTGCATCTATGGCCTAATGAGCAATGCATCTGATGCTGCACTGGAATACCGATGTTCAAATCTCACCACAAGACCCATAATTTTTTAACTGACTGAAAGCTTTTGCCGAGTGACTAAATCAATAAATTGTCCAATTTATACAACCACGCCAAACTTTGGGAGGCAGGCAAAGAAAGCTTTGAATTGAAAAAGTATCGTTAAAAAGTGGCGCATATCTCGAACACACAAGCCCTGAGCAGCTACAATCGGAATACTGCATTGAGAAAATTGCAAAGGGACATGTCGCATACTTTTGAAAAAAACAGGCTTATGGCTGAGGGGTGCATAAAAAAATAAACATGCTTTCTTCAGGGCCAATCAGGGAACATGACTGGACTAAAGCATACCTTTCAGCGCATCACACTTGATTGCTTCCAGAGCTGGTTTACCTTCACCTTTAGTGCGATTCGATGCAGCACCCGTGACACTTTTACCCATGAGGCCTGGAGTTGAAAAAATCTGAACGCACGCCTCGCGGACAAAAATGCCATCTTTCGGGAGCTGCATAAAATCGTCATAAGCTGCTTTTGGCACACACACACCACCAGATCCGAACAGCACCTGAAATAAAGCAAAATAACTAACAGTTTCAGCAATGAGCAGTTTTGTTATGAGTAGTTAGTTAACAGACAGGTCAATAGCGCTCTGCAATTCAAGAAACTGTGGCGGTATTGTAACTACTCTTGCACTGACATGCTATGATCACACCCATAACTTGAGCTGGGTGAGCTTAATACAATATTCAGGAACAAAAACACACTCTTCCTTGATGACTAATCTAGCTTTGTCAATGCTGTTATAGAAAGGTGTGCTGTACCCAGAGATGAAAAAAGAACTTAGCATAGACAGTGAGTTGCCATTTGCCAAGAAAACAAGGCTGGGTGCACAGACCAGATCTAGATAGCAGGAAGAAAGCCACATGCACATGCTGAAATGTTAGGCCAGACTGTAATGCCCGTGAAATATATAGGAGGCATTGTGCGCACCTTGTCTCCCACCACCGGAATTGGTAGTATGGGTGCAAGTGGCTGTATGGCAGTTGAGATTTCTTCATCCCTGGTGCAGCTGGTGGGCAAGTTTGTATGCACTGTAGGTGTAGCACAAGTGACCTGCGGCACCTCATTTGCTTGTACTGGATACAAGCCAGGCCCTGCAGCAACTTCTTGCTGTTTCTGTGTTACTGGTGCAGCCAGTAACACAGAAACAGCAAGTAGAATCCTGTGCCACAGATGGGATGCGGCTTTTTGTGTGAGTTAAGAAACACGTAATGATGTTGCTATTTTGTTAAAATACACTTCTATTTTGCTATCTTGGAAGCGGCATACATACATGCAAACCATATAAATGTGGATTAAATATAGGCAAACATGATGAAAAACTGATGTCCACAGTGCTATGGGGCTCTTGCATTGCCCAGGGGGCGCTGCGAAAAAGGTGCTAAAAAGCGCCCTCTGTCCTAAAATGGGTCGTACCAAGCTCGGTCGTCTGCTTCGGAAAGCACGTTTACAATATGGACCCGCCACTTTCGTTTGTGTTGTATCACGGCATGCAGCGAATATCCGGTACCGAAAATTTTTTTCAGGGGTTGCACGCTGCGTAAAGGCAAGAAATTATGCAGTGCCGAATACCTGTATGCCGTTCAAGAATTAAGCGGCGAAGTTTTAGCGCGGTGTCAATCGCAAGTGAAGCGAGTCGCGTACGAAGTGGAACTTCAGGTTAGGTTTGCACGCTGCTAGATTCAGGCGCACAAACGCGAGAAAATGCTTGCTATAAATGAATCCACAGCAGCAATAAGCAGACATCATGTGTACGGAACTGCTCGAGCACACGATCGTACGCGCCGCGAAGCGGTCTTTCGACATGCCATGAAACGGCGGGCCTCCTGCAATCTTTGTTGACTGCATGCCGCTAAACAAGTAGTTATGCCTGCGTTGTCGTAGCGGCCATCTGTCCCTTTTAGTAACTGGTAATAACTGATGCAATGCATACATGAGATCGCACGTACGTGCGAATCGCGCTGCAGCGCGAGCTCGTGCGCTGCTCGCTTGAAGTAGCTTTTAATGACAGCGCTCGAACATCGATCTGCTGTAATCAATACTACCTTGCTGCGCTGCCTCAACATGCTGACTTGAGGTCAAATATGAGCACATTTAACTCTCTAACCTGTGCTGCTCGTAGTGGGGTAGTGAAGTGTCACCGAATCAGCCCAGCCATTTGTGGTCATTTGCACACACCTGGTCACTTAACCACTTCGCATCGGTCGAATTGTTCAATTTCGCTGTGGCCGGGTCTCGAATCGTGAATTACCAGCCATGCCTGCTGCTATGTCGGTGTGCTGTCGGGACTGTAGGTGCAAAAGACCGAAATTTAGAACCCAGATAATTAAGCAAGCTTCAAGACAGGCGAAGTAGTCAGCATGTGGCGCGAAGTTTCGCTTACTCAGCGCGACGAACTGCAGCTATGCAGCGCGCCCGACGCTCCACTTCGTGAGGCCTTGCAGGAAAACGGTAGAATCTGATGTTGGGATTCAGGCCTTCTTGTTCATGGCAGCCCACGACGCAGAAGTAATGACGGTGACGCCTTCTCGAGGCTGGGCTAGGTCTCTCCGGATCGGCGTCACCGATTCCGTCTGCTCCCAGCATTACGTCCCATGGCACACGGAGAGCCCGTTTTCGTTAAACTATTGCTGCGGCGAGCTCGCAGCGTGGTCGGCATGGTCTGTGGGAAGTGACGAGCCTTTTCGCACTCGCAACAAGGCAGAAAAATTGCGAATCGACGCAAAACTCGGCCTAAAAACGTGCTTCGCCACAGCCAGGGCTCAATACGACCCAAGCTGGTACGACCCAGATGTCGTTTCCCGCGCCGCCAACAGGCGCCGCTACTATACCTCAAACTCCAGCGCAAGACGCCCATACCAATTAGGTGTGCATGCAAACACTAAAACAGTAACTCCAAACCTGATTCAAAAATTTTACTTCATAATGCTTTCTCGAGCATTTACAGTCTGCTGTGCAGCTTTTTGTTCTCATTCATCAGCTTTCCATTTTCTGCCCTCACTAATCTGCTTTCACTTGTGAGACGTGTCACTTCTTCCTGAAAATCGGGCACTTCATTCTCTGCAAGGAGCGCGTTGAGGTGACCGTTTCGGAAGGCATCCTCCGATTTTCTACCAGGGCACCTTTTTGCTGCCTTCTTGAATACCTGTTATAGTGAGCAGTGGGCGTGCACACATAAATTAGGCATACTTGTAAAGCCCAACAAAAGTTTCCAATGAAATTTGTTGAATATGCAAAGCAGTAGCACTGAGGTTTGCAGGTTAGGCATATATGAATCAGCTCCACGTGCGTTGTGAGCGATTCCTTTCACCAAACAATGAAATTCAGCTATGCCACCACTAAACGTGAACAATTACCCTATGTAAATTGCTAAGCTTGCGGCCTTTTCCCTACAGTTTCTTAAAAGTTAGAGCTATGTCATTGAGGGAGAGAGAGAATTACCAAAAATAAAGATATTTTGTTTTCCACACAACAGTGCAATACCAGTATTTTCCTACTGTGCTGTCAAACAGGCTGCATGTTGCATGTTGAGCTCTGTACTGTTCGATATCTGTAGCAGCTAGGCACGTGCAGCGCTACAAAAGGCGAAGCAAAACTTACGCGGCCAGACCTAAGAGGGTAACTTTATTACCTCGTCCAATGAATCCGCACTGGACCTTGACATCTCACTGTCCTCACTGTCCGACGGGCGTGGAGGAAGTGGGACCCGCCTTCTCGGTTGATGAGCAGCCTATTTTGTCTCTGCGCAAAATCAGAGCACAGCAAAATCAAACGCATCCTAAATATAAGCAAATATTATAGAACAACAAATATATGCGTTAGCATATTAGAATTTAACTTACCAAACAACCGCAGGATCTGCGCTTGGAAAAAGCCACTTCGAAGGTCGTCCTTCCAGTGCACTTTGTACCACCTGTTGCTTTGGTAGTCTGAAATGCTTTGAGGGCTAAATTTTTTTATATCTCCAATGCTAACGACTTCTCGCGCATCGTCGCCGCAAAATCTGACTGACGCTACATTGCAGCACAAGCACAAGCGACGAATACTCGCAAAGACTAGAGCTATGGATGCAAGACAACGCTACGCCATACACCGATACCGTCCAAGACCACATGACCACGTTGTGTCAATGCGGCACGAACGTTGGCTAGAAATGGCTGTCGTCGGCTGGCATTTTCCTTTGCCCGTGGCTTTAAATATGAGAAAACAAGCAATATACGTTTTTTTACTTAGCTACATTTTTATTTCCTACTTTGTTTGCTAATCTTAAAACCGTTTTAGCATTAGATGCATGAAGTCAGTATTGTGAGAAAGGAAAATGATGTAAAACATACAGCGTCACCACGCAATCACTCATAGTAAATTTTCGCTTGCCCCTACACGTGTTTAGATTCTGTGTATGAGTGATCTGTGATTCTCTACCGTAATTGCCGTAATTTTGCGTCTGTTATAATGGGTTCCCGTAGTAGTGGTCACGTTTTACGAGTGTCTTTGCTTGGTGACGATCTCCGTGGCATTCCTGGCCTTCTGAACGTGCGTTTTTCTGCGAGCGATGGAAAATCAGGGCGTCACCGGTAGCAGTGAACTTGAACCTGCAAAACTACAGGAACCGCAAGTGCTATTTGGAGCCTGGAGCAAATTTCAATGTTCCACAAAGCTCTCTTTTTTATCAGCGTGTGCAGGGAAGCTCTAATCCCGGTACTAATTTGAGCTGCGAGCGGTCTCCGACAGTGGAGCCAGCGAACTCACTTGTCAACTCTCCAACTCACTTGGACGACAGCGTGCAGCCAGACTACAATTGTTTGCCGGCTTAAGTGGACGACGTCACCGAAAACACAAGAAATGACGATCGCAGCCAGAGATCACCGCAGCCGTCGGTGACCGCTCAAGCAAATAACTGACAGGGTCTGCACATGTGGATGCGGGCAATGAAAGCAGCTGCGCTGACACGGCGGACGGCGAGGACGGCTTCATGAAATTGTTCTCAGGTGAACGTCTGCCAAAGTGTGACCTGAGTGTTGCTGATGCAATGGTGATATTGATGGCGTACTCAACGTCTGCAGGGCTCAACTGGAGCGACATGGAAGAGCTAGTACATGTGATGAACCTTTTGCTGGGAGCCGAGGTGATGCCTTCATCTCAATATTTGTTGAGAAAGGCGCGGAAGAATTGGCAGAGGCAATTAGTGAAGTGCTACTGCTTTTGTATGACCTCCAGTACGCCTGCTGCCAATGCTGAAGGACACAGTTTTGTTTGTTCAAACTACAATGCCCGGAATTCGGCGTACAATTTTTATGCAGTTATGAATTCGCAGAAACAAATTCACGTTTTACTTTCGAGTAAGGTGGTTGCCGCGGCACTTCTCGACTTACTTTAGAAGAATAATCGGCATGAGGTTTCACACAAAAATACAGTGCTCACTGACATCACACATGGAGCACAGTATTGTAAACATATGGAGGGAAGTGAGTTGGGCGACATCACTCTCACATTCAATACTGATGGTGCCAGAGTGTTTAACTGGGACAAAACTTTCTTCTGGCCTATTCAGTGTGTGATCACTGAGTTGCCGGTAGCATTGCGATGGACCAATGTTGTGCTTGGAGGCCTCTGGTTCGGCAAGGTGCACCCAGAAATGGCAAAGTTACTGGACGTGTTTGTCAAGGATGTCCTTGAGATGAGTACAGTGAAGTGGAAAATTGATGACAGGGAACTTGAATCAAGTGTCAAGGTAGTGTGCTCCTGCGTAGATGCACCTGCACGTGCAACAGTCCTCAATGCTAAACAATTCAACGGCTACTTTGGATACAGCTTCTGTCTCCACAAAGGGACAAAGTGCAAAAGCGACAGCGTGGCAGTTTCGGCGAGATGGTATGTCATGACTGTTTTATGCTTGTAGCGCAGCTCGGAAGAGCAAAAAAGGAAGGAGGTAGGGGTAATCAAAGGGAACGGAAAACAGAGTGAGCGCTCACTCTGTTTTCCCTTCCCTTTGATTACCCCTACCTCCTTCCTTTTTTGCTCTTCCGAGCTGCGCTACAAGCCTAAAACAGTCATGCAAAAGCGAGTTTTGCTCTATGTTTACTTTATGTCACGGTGTCATATGCTAATATATGTTACAATAACTCTTTTCATTTGTAGCTCTTATTTAAGTAGTGATAAAGGTATTTTGTTGCATTGCAAATATTTTGACTGATGCAAACATTTGAATATTGCAGGATCTGTCAAGCGCCCTGTTTTGAGCAGCAAAGAAGTGCCTGTCGCACGTACCACTAGCCAAGTGAAGGAGGATACGCAGTTAGCACTCCCTACTGGTGACCCATCTCGTGGGGTAAAGGAATACACACCACTTGTCCAGCTGCCAAAGTTTGACTTGGTGTGGGGTGTGTGCCCTGACTATATGCATTGTGTTTTGGAGGGGGTGGCGAAACAGCTGGCAGAGATTTGGTTCAGTGCCGTGCATTCACCAACATACATAGGAATGCCGTAATAATAGCCCGTTGGAGCCTGCGCTTACAAGAGTACAAAATTACAGTTGTCTACCGATCTTGAAGGAAGCACAATGGCGCTGACTCTTCGTCACGCGCACCACTCCCTACAATGTCATCGGACCCTGATTATGACTTGCCAATTGTCGGCATTATAGACGCCATAAACATGGCTGAGCACCAGCGCGCTGACCCTGAGCTGGTGCTGCTGGTCGAGCACCTCCAATGAGTTGAAGGTGTTTTACCCCGCTCGCTCGTGCGTGGCTCATTATCGTACTACTTGCACAACAATGTCGTTTACAGGAAAAACTGCGGAAGCGGTCCCAATACGTACCTCCTTGTCGTGCTGTCGGCGCTGCAAGCCTGCCATGATGAGCCATGCGCGGGACACCTGGGATTCGCCAAGACATTAGCAAGGATACGACAGAAGTATTACTGGCCCCGGCTATATTCTTCGGTGCAATGGTACGTGAAGACCTGCCGCGATTATCAATGCCGCAAGAAACCACCAGTTAAACCGGCTGGCTTTCTCTAACCTGTGGACCATCCTCAAGCACCGTTCCAGCAAATAGGAATGGATGTATTTGGGCCATTCCCAGTAACTTCTTCATGCAACAGATGGATAGTCATCACTACCGACTATTTAACTCGGTACGCCGAAACCGAGCTTATCCCGCGAGCAAATTCGTATGAAGTGATCAAGTTCTTTGTACGCCACATCATCCTACGACATGGTGCACCGCCTGTTCTCATCACTGACCGCGGTACAGCATTAACAGCGGAACCTATGCAGGACGCTCTCCAGCTGGTGCATAGCTCTCACCGTAAGAGCCCTGCGTATCACCCTTAAACGGATGGATTAACGGAACGTCTGAACAGAACGCTGGCTGATATGCTCTCCATGTATTTCGACGTAGAGCACAAAACGTGGGGCGCGGTTTTACCCTATGTGACCCTTGCGTATAACACTGCTGTACAGCCGACTACACAGTTTACGCCTTCGAATTTTTATACGGGCGTCACGTCACGTCAACACTTGACGCCATGCTACCTCTGGCTGATAATAGCCCGACCAGCGAACATGTGAAAGAGTTCGTACAAAGAGCCGAAGAGGCACGCCAGCTTGTTCGACATCGTATCTGGAGTCAAAAGCATACCAACACTTTTAGATACAGCCAGGGTCGACGCGACGTCCATTACAATCCCGGCGCCTGCGTGTGGGTCAGGACGGCCATTCGTCACCATGGACCCTCGGACAAGTTGATCCGCAAGTATTTTGGTCCCTACCAGGTTACACGCCGCCTCAGTGACATGACCTGCGAAGTTGTCCCCTGCAGTTCTGACTCCGGTGCGCTCCGTCGTAGCAAAACTGTAAACGGCGAAACTGACTCTTTACTGGGTGAACCTGTGCCCAGAAAAACAGGCTACACTCAAAGCACAATGATAGCGGTGAACACAGTTGGCGATCGTAAAAAATCTGCTCTGCCGGTCAAGCGCGTCAGCTTTTATACACGAGTCATCGAAGGGTCCGAGTAATCGCTGGTGTTCGCATGTCTTCCTCATAGGTCTACACAATTTTCGTCGGATATGCAATCAGGTTACAGAAACTACGGCGACACAGACAGCAGACAGAACCATCAGTAACATTCGCGAAACTTCTGATAGATGCAGGCACCTCCAGCGCTTAGACAGTGAAAAGCGGTCACCCCCCCCCCCCAAAAAAAAAAATGAGCGAGTACATGTGTCAATATCAACTCAGTGAATGATCTAGTTCCCCAGGGACATGAAACTATATGCATTTTCAAGCCCTCAGTTCATCTACCATCTGCCCTGCAAAACTACAAAACAACACCACCAGTATATTCACCTTTGTGACATTCACTCAGTCACGTTCATGTAAATTCGTAAGGTCTGCAATATAGAGGGTACTTCCCACACTCATCCCCACACATATCTTGTCCACTTCGCTAGTATGCAAAAGCACAGTCTCTTCAACTCCCGTTCTAATGTACAAGTGTGATACCTTCTTGGGCACGTGACACTTCAATCTTTCACATGCCAAATAACACATGCCATCTTCCAACATGAACCCTCTATCAAGTACATAATACAGGCCACCCATCGACTTGAAGTAAGAGTTGCATGTTCTCTTTGTCCGCTGATAGCTCTGCACGTGGTAAGTCTGTCCTCTCACTGAGACTTTTTCGTACTGAACCACATTTTTTGGGTACGGCTCAAGCTTACTGACAAATAAAGTTGCCTCATGAAGTCCAACTGAGGAAAGACATCCCTTACCAAGTGGTTTGTCTAGTGGGCCCTCTACTGCATTGTTAGTAGTCATCTTTTCACACAATTCCTTCACTTTTGTCGCCAGACTCATTGTCTGCAAAAGTTGACGGAGCTGCAAGCTCATTGTGAAGTGCTCCAAGACTCGTAGGGGCACTCAATTTGCATCACTGGCTAGGTTAAGAAGTGAACCATTTTCAGACTCAAAGATAAATGTGGGATGTGATCATAATGGTCCCAGCTGCTGCACACTTTGTGGAAGGTGCAGCAGTTGGTGGACATTAAATGTCATGACTTCCTGCCCATAGAGCTGCTTCACCTGGTACACAAATCGGGCCAGGTTGTCCATAGCCACCTTCAGGTCATTTCGTGTTGTTTGATCTTTCAGGAGGAGGAAAATTCCATTTACCAGTAGGCAGAAGTGGTCATGGTACTCAGTTGGCAAGATGCCGTCAAGGCATGGCGCAGCATAAAACAGCAGCCACTATTTCCACTCACTGGTTTTCCATATGCTCCGATCATCAAGTGTTCGCGGCAATCTAGTAAAACATTGGGGTGGTTTTAAACTGACTAGTCGTGATATCACATTCTGGCGTTTGGACGGCATTCCTATGTATGTTGGTGAATGCACGGCACTGAACCAAATCTCTGCCAGCTGTTTCGCCACCCCCTCCAAAACACAATGCATATAGTCAGGGCGCACACCCCACACCAAGTCAAACTTTGGCAGCTGGACAAGTGGTGTGTATCCCTTTACCCCACGAGATGGGTCACCAGTAGGAAGTGCTAACTGCGTATCCTCCTTCACTTGGCTAGTGGTACGTGCGACAGGCACTTCTTTGCTGCTCAAAACAGGGCACTTGACAGATCCTGCAATATTCAAATGTTTGCATCAGTCAAAATATTTGCAATGCAACAAAATACCTTTATCACTACTTAAATAAGAGCTACAAATGAAAAGAGTTATTGTAACATATATTAGCATATGGCACCGTGACATAAAGTAAACTTAGAGCCAAACTCGCTTTTGCATGACTGTTTTAGGCTTGTAGCGCAGCTCGGAAGAGCAAAAAAGGAAGGAGGTAGGGGTAATCAAAGGGAAGGGAAAACAGAGTGAGCGCTCACTCTGTTTTCCGTTCCCTTTGATTACCCCTACCTCCTTCCTTTTTTGCTCTTCCGAGCTGCGCTACAAGCCTAAAACAGTCATGACATACCATCTCGCCGAAACTGCCACGCTGTCGCTTTTGCACTTTGTCCCTTTGTGGAGACAGAAGCTGTATCCAAAGTAGCCGTTGAATTGTTTAGCATTGAGGACTGTTGCACGTGCAGGTGCATCTACGCAGGAGCACACTACCTTGACACTTGATTCAAGTTCCCTGTCATCAATTTTCCACTTCACTGTACTCATCTCAAGGACATCCTTGACAAACACGTCCAGTAACTTTGCCATTTCTGGGTGCACCTTGCCGAACCAGGGGCCTCCAAGCAGAACATTGGTCCATCGCAATGGTACCGGCAACTCATTGATCACACACTGAATAGGCCAGAAGAAAGTTTGTCCCAGTTAAACACTCTGGCACCATCAGTATTGAATGTGAGAGTGATGTCGCCTAACTCACTTCCCTCCATATGTTTACAATACTGTGCTCCATGTGTGATGTCAGTGAGCACTGTACTTTTGTGTGAAACCTCATGCCGATTATTCTTCTAAAGTGAGTCGAGAAGTGCCGCGGCAACCACCTTACTCGAAAGTAAAACGTGAATTTGTTTCTGCGAACTCATAACTGCATAAAAATTGTGCGCCGAATTCCGGGCATTGTAGTTTGAACAAACAAAACTGTGTCCTTCAGCATTGGCAGCAGGCGTACTGGAGGTCATACAAAAGCAGTAGCACTTCACTAATTGCCTCTGCCAATTCTTCCACGCCTTTCTCAACAAATATTGAGATGAAGGCAGCACCTCGGCTCCCAGCAAAAGGTTCATCACATGTACTAGCTTTTCCATGTCGCTCCAGTTGAGCCCTGCAGACGTTGAGTACGCCATCAATATCACCATTGCATCAGCAACACTCAGGTCACACTTTGGCAGACGTTCACCTGAGAACAATTTCATGAAGCCGTCCTCGCCGTCCGCCGTGTCAGCGCAGCTGCTTTCATTGCCCGCATCCACATGTGCAGACCCTGTCAGTTATTTGCTTGAGCGGTCATCGACGGCTGCGGTGATCTCTGGCTGCGATCGTCATTTCTTGTGTTTTCGGTGACGTCGTCCACTTAAGCCGGCAAACAATTGTAGTCTGGCTGCACGCTGTCGTCCAAGTGAGTTGGAGAGTTGACAAGTGAGTTCGCTGGCTCCACTGTCGGAGACCGCTCGCAGCTCAAATTAGTACCGGGATTAGAGCTTCCCTGCACACGCTGATAAAAAAGAGAGCTTTGTGGAACATTGAAATTTGCTCCAGGCTCCAAATAGCACTTGCGGTTCCTGTAGTATTGCAGGTTCACGTTCACTGCTACCGGTGACGCCCTGATTTTCCATCGCTCGCAGAAAAACGCACGTTCAGAAGGCGAGGAATGCCACGGAGATCGTCACCAAGCAAAGACTCTCGTAAAACGTGACCACTACTACGGGAACCCATTATAACAGACGCAAAATTACGGCAATTACGGTAGAGAATCACAGAGCACTCATACACAGAATCTAAACACGTGTAGGGGCAAGCGAAAATTTACTATGAGTGATTGCGTGGTGACGCTGTATGTTTTACATCATTTTCCTTTCTCACAATACTGACTTCATGCATCTAATGCTAAAACGGTTTTAAGATTAGCAAACAAAGTAGGAAATAAAAATGTAGCTAAGTAAAAAAACGTATATTGCTTGTTTTCTCATATTTAAAGCCACGGGCAAAGGAAAATGCCAGCCGACGACAGCCATTTCTAGCCAACGTTCGTGCCGCATTGACACAACGTGGTCATGTGGTCTTGGACGGTATCGGTGTATGGCGTAGCGTTGTCTTGCATCCATAGCTCTAGTCTTTGCGAGTATTCGTCGCTTGTGCTTGTGCTGCAATGTAGCGTCAGTCAGATTTTGCGGCGACGATGCGCGAGAAGTCGTTAGCATTGGAGATATAAAAAAATTTAGCCCTCAAAGCATTTCAGACTACCAAAGCAACAGGTGGTACAAAGTGCACTGGAAGGACGACCTTCGAAGTGGCTTTTTCCAAGCGCAGATCCTGCGGTTGTTTGGTAAGTTAAATTCTAATATGCTAACGCATATATTTGTTGTTCTATATTATTTGCTTATATTTAGGCTGCGTTTGATTTTGCTGTGCTCTGATTTTGCGCAGAGACAAAATAGGCTGCTCATCAACCGAGAAGGCGGGTCCCGCTTCCTCCACGCCCGTCGGACAGTGAGGACAGTGAGATGTCAAGGTCCAGTGCGGATTCATTGGACGAGGTAATAAAGTTACCCTCTTAGGTCTGGCCGCGTAAGTTTTGCTTTGCCTTTTGTAGCGCTGCACGTGCCTAGCTGCTACAGATATCGAACAGTACAGAGCTCAACATGCAACATGCAGCCTGTTTGACAGCACAGTAGGAAAATACTGGTATTACACTGTTGTGTGGAAAACAAAATATCTTTATTTTTGGTAATTCTCTCTCTTCCTCAATGACATAGCTCTAACTTTTAAGAAACTGTAGGGAAAAGGCCGCAAGCTTAGCAATTTACATAGGGTAATTGTTCACGTTTATTGGTGGCATAGCTGAATTTCATTGTTTGGTGAAAGGAATCGCTCACAACGCACGTGGAGCTGATTCATGTATGCCTAACCTGCAAACCTCAGTGCTACTGCTTTGCATATTCAACAAATTTCATTGGAAACTTTTGTTGGGCTTTACAAGTATGCCTAATTTATGTGTGCACGCCCACTGCTCACTATAACAGGTATTCAAGAAGGCAGCAAAAAGGTGCCCTGGTAGAAAATCGGAGGATGCCTTCCGAAACGGTCACCTCAACGCGCTCCTTGCAGAGAATGAAGTGCCCGATTTTCAGGAAGAAGTGACACGTCTCACAAGTGAAAGCAGATCAGTGAGGGCAGAAAATGGAAAGCTGAAGAATGAGAACAAAAAGCTGCACAGCAGACTGTAAATGCTCGAGAAAGCATTATGAAGTAAAATTTTTGAATCAGGTTTGGAGTTACTGTTTTAGTGTTTGCATGCACACCTAATTGGTATGGGCGTCTTGCGCTGGAGTTTGAGGTATAGTAGCGGCGCCTGTTGGCGGCGCGGGAAACGACATCTGGGTCGTACCAGCTTGGGTCGTATTGAGCCCTGGCTGTGGCGAAGCACGTTTTTAGGCCGAGTTTTACGTCGATTCGCACTTTTTTCTGCCTTGTTGCGAGTGCGAAAAGGCTCGTCACTTCCCACAGACCATGCCGACCACGCTGCGAGCTCGCCGCAGCAATAGTTTAACGAAAACGGGCTCTCCGTGTGCCATGGGATGTAATGCTGGGAGCAGAAGGAATCGGTGACGCCGATCCGGAGAGACCTAGCCCAGCCTCGAGAAGGCGTCACCGTCATTACTTCTGCGTCGTGGGCTGCCATGAACAAGAAGGCCTGAATCCCAACATCAGATTTTACCGTTTTCCTTCAAGGCCTCACGAATCTGAGCGTCGGGCGCGCTGCATAGCTGCAGTTCGTCGCGCTGAGTAAGCGTAACTTCGCGCCACATGCTGACTACTTCGCCTGTCTTGAAGCTTGCTTAATTATCTGGGTTCTAAATTTCGGTCTTTTGCACCTACAGTCCCGACAGCACACCGACATAGCAGCAGGCATGGCTGGTAATTCACGATTCGAGACCCGGCCACAGCGAAATTGAACAATTCGACCGATGCGAAGTGGTTAAGTGACCAGGTGTGTGCAAATGACCACAAATGGCCGGGCTGATTCGGTGACAATTCACTACCCCACTACGAGCAGCACAGGTTAGAGAGTTAAATGTGCTCATACTTGACCTCAAGTCAGCATGTTGAGGCAGCGCAGCAAGGTAGTATTGATTACAGCAGATCGATGTTCGAGCGCTGTCATTAAAAGCTACGTCAAGCGAGCAGCGCACGAGCTCGCGCTGCAGCGCGATTCGCACGTACGTGCGAGCTCATATGTGCATTGCATCAGTTATTACCAGTTACTAAAAGGGACAGATGGCCGCTACGACAACGCAGGCATAACTACTTGTTTAGCGGCATGCAGTCAACAAAGATTGCAGGAGGCCCGCCGTTTCACGGCATGTCGAAAGACCGCTTCGCGGCGCGTACGATCGTGTGCTCGAGCAGTTCCGTACACATGATGTCTGCTTATTGCTGCTGTGGATTCATTTATAGCAAGCATTTTCTCGCGTTTGTGCGCCTGAATCTAGCAGCGTGCAAACCTAACCTGAAGTTCCACTTCGTACGCGACTCGCTTCACTTGCGATTGACACCGCGCTAAAACTTCGCCGCTTAATTCTTGAACGGCATACAGGTATTCGGCACTGCATAATTTCTTGCCTTTACGCAGCGTGCCACCCCTGAAAAAAATCTTCGGCACCGGATATTCGCTGCATGCCGTGATACAACACAAACGAAAGTGGCGGGTCCATATTGTAAACGTGCTTTCCGAAGCAGACGACCGAGCTTGGTACGACCCATTTTAGGACAGAGGGCGCTTTTTAGCACCTTTTTCGCAGCGCCCCCTGGGCAATGCAAGAGCCCCATAGCACTGTAGACATCAGTTTTTCATCATGTTTGCCTATATTTAATCCACATTTATATGGTTTGCATGTATGTATGCCGCTTCCAAGATAGCAAAATAGAAGTGTATTTTAAGAAAATAGCAACATCATTACGTGTTTCTTAACTCACACAAAAAGCCGCATCCCATCTGTGGCACAGGATTCTACTTGCTGTTTCTGTGTTACTGGCTGCACCAGTAACACAGAAACAGCAAGAAGTTGCTGCAGGGCCTGGCTTGTATCCAGTACAAGCAAATGAGGTGCCGCAGGTCACTTGTGCTACACCTACAGTGCATACAAACTTGCCCACCAGCTGCACCAGGGATGAAGAAATCTCAACTGCCATACAGCCACTTGCCACCATACTACCAATTCCGGTGGTGGGAGACAATGTGCGCACAATGCCTCCTATATATTTCACGGGCATTACAGTCTGGTCTAACATTTCAGCATGTGCATGTGGCTTTCTTCTTGCTATCTAGATCTGGTCTGTGCACCCAGCCTTGTTTTCTTGGCAAATGGCAACTCACTGTCTATGCTAAGTTCTTTTTTCATCTCTGGGTACAGCACACCTTTCTATAACAGCATTGACAAAGCTAGATTAGTCATCAAGGAAGAGTGTGTTTTTGTTCCTGAAGATTGTATTAAGCTCACCCAGCTCAAGTTATGGGTGTGATCATAGCATGTCAGTGCAAGAGTAGTTACAATACCGCCACAGTTTCTTGAATTGCAGAGCGCTATTGACCTGCCTGTTAACTAACTACTCATAACAAAACTGCTCATTGCTGAAACTGTTAGTTTTTTTGCTTTATTTCAGGTGCTGTTCGGGTCTGGTGGTGTGTGTGTGCCAAAAGCAGCTTATGACGATTTTATGCAGCTCCCGAAAGATGGCATTTTTGTCCGCGAGGCCTGCGTTCAGATTTTTTTCAACTCCAGGCCTTATGGGTAAAAGTGTCACGGGTGCTGCATCGAATCGCGCTAAAGGTGAAGGTAAACCAGCTCTGGATGCAATCAAGTGTGATGCGCTGAAAGGTATGCGTTAGTCCAGTCATGTTCCCTGATTGGCCCTGAAGAAAGCATGTTTATTTTTTTATGCACCCCTCAGCCATAAGCCTGTTTTTTTCAAAAGTATGCGACATGTCCCTTTGCAATTTTCTCAATGCAGTATTCCGATTGTAGCTGCTCAGGGCTTGTGTGTTCGAGATATGCGCCACTTTTTAACGATACTTTTTCAATTCAAAGCTTTCTTTGCCTGCCTCCCAAAGTTTGGCGTGGTTGTATAAATTGGACAATTTATTGATTTAGTCACTCGGCAAAAGCTTTCAGTCAGTTAAAAAATTATGGGTCTTGTGGTGAGATTTGAACATCGGTATTCCAGTGCAGCATCAGATGCATTGCTCATTAGGCCATAGATGCACAAAGAACTGCAGTATAGCAACCTTACCCCTCATTTCCCTTTTGCAATTTAGCCCTTTGAATCACATGGCATATATGCCATAATGCATACAATTAACTTTTGAAATTTAAACGTTGCACTGTGGTAGGTGGTAGTGGAGCAAGTGCCCAAAAAACCCTATGAAGCTTCATCCCATAAAGCCATGCCATAATTCACAACCATTTTTCTGAATCCCATTCAAGTGTGTGGATGGATGGAAACAACTTTATTTGAATGCGGCGAATTTGACGACCCGGGCTCAGGTCTCCCATGAGGGGACTTCGAGGCCTTGCCTCGTCGCCGCCTCTCGGGCTTGCTGGGCACCCCACTCTTGTGTCTTGAGGTTGGAGCTTTGTGCATTCACGATTTCCTCAAGCGTGTTTGTGTTTGTGACAAGACTGGCTCCAGTAGGAAGGCTGTTTGGTGGAGCTTTCTTTCTGATGTATGAAGGTATAGATGCTGTTATCCATTTGGTGATAACACTGTTGTGTTTCGCCACAAATGTCTGCAAGGTGTGCTGCTGTGACTAAGCGTGACTGCAAGATACATTCGTCACTGAATTCACTTTATGACTGCTGGCTCATCAAATTTCGCTTAATGTTTCCACGGTGCCTGGGATCAGCACATTTTTTTTCATGTTAATATGCCATGTATACTTGTCCTATCAGTAGTACTTCTAAATCTTGGTTCTGACTTGCTGACCTTTCCCATTTTAGTTTTTTTCAGGCACTACCTTGAAAATCGGTGCAGCATTGAAGATGACATACAAGGAGGCACAACATGCTCGGAAAGCTTGTTGCTGGAAAGATTGCGAATCTGATGAAGAAGTAATTTTGTAAATATTGTTTGTGAATATTATACATGCCTACTTTGAAATGAAATTTGTTCTTTTTATAGACTGGTTGCCACATTGCATTCCTCACTGCTCTATAGCACTATTGTTTTCATACATAAACAATGAGCTTAGACTAGTAGGCAACACTAGCAATAGACAAATACATTACTAATAGGCTAATAGAGTGCCAATAGACAAATACACTACTTATAGGCCAATAGAATGCCAATAGACAAATACACTACTATTAGGCCAATAAAGTGCCAATAGACAAGTACATTACTAATAGGCCAATAGAGCACAAGTATATACCAGTAAGCCACTAATAGGCTTATACAATACCTATAGACCAATATGTTCAATAATCCCATAGGCTGTTGGTTTTTCTACTGGTCATTTTTGCTAGGGAGGCGTGGTATCTCAGTTGCGTCATATAGAAATGAATATAACAAGAGCAGACACTCAGCTGAATTGAAAACAGGAAATACGTCATGCTATAGTATTAACGACGACTGTTTGGTGCCGCGAGCATCGAAAAAAGAAAGACTGTGAAATGAGATTAACGCAAATCGTTTATTTTTTTATTCTTTCCCAGGAAAAGTAAAAATATCTTCGTATAAATTAAATTAAGCGTTCCTGCTTACTTCCGTTGCCTAGCGACAGGCGAATCGGTGAATGCCGAGCCGGCCAAGCCAGATGCGGGCGTGATTCGTCAGACACACCGCCGAAGCGAGAGCGATCGGCGGCGCAGTTGAGCGTTGGCCTGTTCGTTCACCCGTCTGCCTGTTTTTCTATTTTGGATTTAGCCTGGTTTGGTGGGCTCCAGACGAATTCTTGCGTTCCTTCTGAACATGGACATGACACCGCTGCGCTATTGTACTATGGCAAGGTGGGAAATTTTGTTCGACAGTTTGCGACACATTTCAAGCAATTAGGCTCATGGCACGGCATCTACAGACTAAACATTTTAACACCCTTAAGGGTGTAAATCAGTTTGTCGCCAGACGAACACCCTAAGGGTGCTGTTGCCTACACCCTACAGTTGGGGTGCCACTATAGCACCCTAAAGGAAGGGTGTCCAGCAAAATAAATTTAGGGTGTAAGGGTGCTTGTCCAAATTAACACCCATCTGTGTGGGTGTTGGAAAGGTGTACATCCTTTTATTTCTAGCGCGTATGGAAGGCAGATTCGGCAGTACACGCCTTCAATTACTACTATGTACAGCGATCCACGCGCAACTATTGCGTGTGCCAGAAGGTTCAAGTTCGGCTACCTAACGCACTGTCGAACAGCCGGCCTTGAAGCTTCGATGGGCATACACAACACCTATATGTGTGGATCACATTACATATTAGTAATTCATGGTGTATATAGGAAAACCTGTCTTCGCTGCACAAATACAACCTAGCAAACTTGATACTTTTGAGCATGTATATCAACACCAAGGTTATCACGATTTTCATATCCAAATAACATGCAACACAGACTGGTAAGATATATGCTGCATTTTCAAGAAAACGCAAACATATTTATTGCATGCTGCAATACAGAGTACAACATATACATAAATCACATGAAATACAAACATGCACAATCACCAAACACATCGGTAAGTACAAGAACATGTATATTCCCCACAAAGGTACCTAAAATATATGTATTGATTAAATCTGTTATTAGAGAAGAAACTATGTATAGCGGCACTGAAAGAGCCTGGGTTGATTCGCAGTGTTTTGGGACACATAAAGGAATAAATTTTTAGTATTAGGCTCCGGTGAACGAAAATTCAAGTTTTGATGCCTTAAAAAATGCATATTGCAAAGGTGAATTAGGGAAGCAATTGAAATGCGGAGCAAACGCACAAGAAAGACACCTGTTATTTTATACACAAATGTAATCGCAAAGCATTATGAAAAGTTTGGAAAGTCAAGTAAAGCTTAACTGGCCACCATTTTTCAGACTGAAACAATACTTTCCAAGCATAGATATGCTTTATGTGAGGTTTATGCCAGGAGCCTTATTGCTAATTTTCTATTTCCAACAAGATTACTTGAGCACAAAAAATACGTAGAATTTTTTAGTGCCTACATAGTTTGTCCTCTTTTGAGAAACGAGAGTTCTCTGGGCTAAAGGTGCTGTGTAGTGGTTTTTCTAACTACAATACCAGTTTCTATAAATTTTTGTTTTGTAACTCTAAGGCACTGGTACATATACAATATGTAGTTTGAAAATAGGTTCTTTTCTTACTATAAATCAAAAGAGTGTGCATTCCACATCTACTAGTGCCTGGGTGCAAAATGCAGTAGGAGGGCTGATAAAAACAAACCACTGTTGATTAAACGATTTTGCTGAGCACAAAATGTGGACAGTGTTTTAAGATACATAGTAAATTTCTAAATTATTTGCACTTAGATGCAGTAATTCAAGATTGAGGCATGCTATAGCATGTGAGCATGCAAATTAGCAAATATGGTTTAATAAATTAGCGATACTCTGGTTACTAAAAGAACACCGGCATAGGCAGTCATGCAAAAGTTCAAGTTAAATATCACACTGTTAACATTTGCCAGCAAATGGTCGTATCAAACATTATAATTATACTGAACAAGGGTAGTTTCTTGGGATAGTTTGCAATTGATGAGATAAAATTACGTACAGCTTGAATGACAAGAACTGCGAGAGATGACAGACTGCGATGACTTCCAACAATATTTAATTACGTTGCCACATCATGTGTATCTGTACAAAAGCGGGCATGCGCAGAATATGAGTCACAAGGGGTGTCTAACAGCAAGTGACTGTACTAAGAACATCGTCCTTTGAAAAAAATAAACATTAGAATTTCTATCTGTTGAGATACAAGACTTCACTAGGGGTCAGCACGATAGAGGGGTCACTAACGCACACACCAACCAGTTTTCTAGTGAAATCTGCGTCTATAGTTTCCCGGATGACCTGTGTCTCGCTAAAGCTTCCGTACCTTCAAAGAGGGGCACGCAGCCGCAGTCCCAGCAATGGATGCCGAAGTGGCCTTGAACAGTGTTATGGACGTTATCGTGCTCTCCTAAATGATTGTTTAGGCGCCTGCCTGTCTGTCTAACAAAGTCAAATGAGATATTGTAAAGTTTTGCCTCTTTAACAGCCCCAATAAATCTTGTTCACACGAGATGCAACATAGCGTTGCTGCACAGGCTGATTGCCTTTCTTCGGTTGGCTACCCTTTGGCCTTAATTTCAGCCATAGCGGAACAGCTTCTGAAGTGCACAAAACATGATGAGCGCGCTCGGTCAAGGAACCAGCCGGTTGAAAGACACAGGTTTGCAGTGCTACCGTATGTTCATGATGTCTCCCATAGGCTAAAAAAGATTAGGGAACCTGCAGAAATCAGTCCTTTTCTCAGACCCGGAAAAGCTGGCAAGGCTCTGCAAGTGTGTAAACGCGCCTAAATCACGTCAGAGTTGTTGCTCTGCCGGGCACAGAAAACGTTTTGCGATGTGTGCAAAGAATGTGGTTTCCCAAATTCCCATTTTGAGGCAGTAAATATATTGGACAGATAGGCAGGCGCCTAAATGATCGTTTAAGAGAGCACTATAACAACGTCAATAACACTGTTCAAGGCTACTTCGGCATTCATTGCCGGGACTGCGGCTGCATGCCCCTCCTTAAGATACGGAAGTTTTAGCGAGACACGGCTCACCCGGTAAATTATTGAAGCTGATTTCACCAGAAAACTGGGTAGTGTGTGCGTTAGTGCCCCCTCTATCATGCTGACCCCTAGTGAAATTTTGTATCTAAACAGATAGAAATTGTGTTTTTTTTTCAAGTGACCATGTTCTTTTTACAATGACTTGCTGTTAGAACACCCCTTGTGACTGGCTTTCATTTTCTGCGCATGACCCCTCTGTGTATACAAACACGATGTGGCAACGCAATAAAATATTGTTGAAAGTCAGTGGAGTGTCTCTCGCAGTCCTTGTCCTTCACGCTGTACGTCATTTTTTATACTGAACAGCCAATATTGATTCAAAATTAGAAAAATATAGTACACATCTGAGCTGCAAAAATGCAAGTGATGCAGCAAATGGCCTTTAGCTTTCCAAAAGAAAAAGAAATGTTCACGGTTAACCACGAGGTGCAGGGACTCCATTCTCTGAGCATCTTGACCAATAAATGCAGCGCATGGCATTGCTGGAATCTTGCATCCTGCATTAGCAAAATAAGAAGAACATCATGAGAATTCAGTCCATGCAATTACACATGAACTTTGTGGAAAATTTGATAAAGCAACAAGCTCCTCAAAGTAACAAACTTAATTAATGTGACTGGGCAGAATGCACCACTCAGGCAACTGGGCAAGACAAGTGAAAGGTAGGAGAAGTTTCTATTTTGCAAATAAAGGAATTGCATGTTACTGTCAATGCTATACCACTATGTCATTGTGAACACAAGGCACATACAGCAGCAAAAACATAAATTTACGGTAGCCTTTTCACCATAGAAAATAAGAGTGAATAAAGTTTAAAGACTACCAATGACATCTCTCAACAACAGACATTTGTCCAAGAGTGTGTATGTGACCTTAATACAAAATTGACATTATGAAATGTGCAATATATCTGCATTACACTGTATAAGTACTGCAGGTGAGAAGCTTACGGGATATGGCACATTAAGAGTGAAATGCACAAGGCATTAAAAAATGACTGTTTTTACACAACATTATTACACTAGGAGACAAAGAGAACTGTTTTACAGAGAGTGCACACAAAATCCCCGCTGGCATTCTCATTTGCCCTGCAATACATGCATCCAGCCCAACAATATCCAACTCTCCAATGCAGTTTATTAGACACTTTCTGCATCCTAAAATTTATCGTGTATTTCTTATTTACTAATTCAGTAAGAATGGGCATTTTGGCATACTTTCCTCGAAAATTTAGCATGTGTTGTCAACTATTTTTTTAGAGCACGCCCCCTTGTTTCAATGGGTTAGCTTGGCAATGCACTGACAAGTAGTATTCTCTTATTTAAACTTATGATCCTTCCTCCTGCTCCCACTTCATGCTCTAAACTGTGATGCCACTCCGATGCAGTTTATGTTAATCTGTGGCTATTTACGTGGTCCTTCTTTCTGTAGCCTCTCAACTAGAGCCTGAAATTTCTTGTCTCCTAGAACAATCGTCTTTCTTGCCCAAAACATATTGCACGGTTACCCCTCATAGGGGGGGTACTGTATATGAGTTTTCACATATTCAATGAACCTCAGAGACACAACCATTTCTCATCCTGTGTTGCTACTACCCGCATGAGTCACAATAGTTGTAAATTGGCTACCTGCCCTCTCTCGCTTAAAAGTACATTTTGCATGTGGAAAATAACCACAAGCATCACATTTCATTGAATGAGTGCTCCTGTGCATGTTTTTTTTCGGTCCTGTAATGGCTAAGTTCAACATGGTCAAGTTGTTTGAAAACTGTCTAGCCTCAACCAATACTTCGTGTAGTTTCAAAATTATGATACATTCATTTTTCAAAACTTGTCCCAAATTAAGCATGACACATTTTCATGATGCAAATGAGGTAAGGTTGTGCTCAGAGACTATGATAGGCCTGCTATATCCTGCAAAACTATGTGAAATGAAATATGCTTGCAATTTTCGTGAGCAGCTAGCTCAGTACAATTAGGCACATTACCTGCGGAAACGTGTTTTTAACGCTCCCGAGAGGTCCTGGTTTCTTGTTTTTTCTTCAAATCCCTTGCAGTCTAGATTGCAATCCGGTGCATTTTGATTTTGATATTGTATTCAAAATAAAAACAGCTGAAATTTTAAGGTTTTGATAATTATATGGGAATAAATTAAAGGTAGAAGAGTGTAATGCAATGAGCAAATAACAAGCTCATTGCAGAGAGTAAACAAATATTCCTTTCCTGCAAATAAATTGGTAACAGGAAGGTCATACGAAATTAGCAGTGAATGCACAATAAAGAATATGATGCTACAATGCCCCGGCATTCTGTGAATATTCTTGCACAAAGAAAATCCTCATTATGAAAGACCATCAAGAAAATGCAAATGTATACTTTGGATCAGCAGTCATAGCTGCAGTATGCACTGTACCATCGGCAATATTTACAACCACATCATATCAAGCTTAGGCGGCCAAGGAGCCTGAGTTTTAAATTATAACTTGACTTATTATATTACCTACACAACTATATCTACTTACAATGTTGTCTTCTCAACCGCTTTCAAGAAGACATTAACCATCTGTCTGAAGGCGAACGCAAGTGGCTTGCTCTTGATGGGGGGCGCCAAGGCTGGGCATTGTGAAATTGCTGCTACCATCTGCATGACCTGCGAGAAACGACGCTCTAAGTACAAGATAAACAAATGCTATTAGAGCAAAAGACAAGGTCATTGGCAATGAGCCTCGTTTTGGTTTGCACGAGAAAAGCCAAGAATATGGACTTTGTGCTGCTTACTGAAGAAGCAAGCCTCCTTCCAGATGTTGCAGTCATGCATTAAGAGTGTCACACAGCTGCATGCTTGTATGTTGCTGCCGCGAGTACGCCAGTATGCTTTGAAGTTTATTATTTCAAGTTAAATTGATTATTGTGTTTTCTTGGCAACAGACTAGCAATGAAATAGATCACTACACACATACTCCCTTTTGAGGAGAGAATTCACACACACGCACGCATGCATGGGCGCGCACACACACACGCACACACTTGCTTCTACCACATGAGCAGCTCCCTGTGCTTGACACACATACATATTTTTATCCTGTGTCACTCCTACTGCTAAGGCATGAAAAATCCGTTGCGTTACCAATCCCAAACTCCTCAACCTACACCTCCAGCCTAAACACTTTCTCGAGAGCCAGGACAAGCCTTCTAGCTTCGCCAGTGCTCCAAACTGTAGTTACGAATTTCAATAGGGCTATAGGCGACAGCTCTCGAAGGGCATGCAAATTACCCGGAGACCTAAACCTTGTATATGATAGCTCTAAAGCACAACACTGCAAATTTTCAAAATTCATTAAAGCTCCTGAAGACAATTGCTATATACGTAGAACGTCTCGAATAACCTGCCGCTAACAATTTCAGCGGTTGTCTGCATCAAAAGAAATGTGGGCTAATGGGAAATCCACGTCTTTAACATCGGAATTGTTGTAATGGCGAAACACACTACCAGATTTCTTAATCATTTATTTATGCTCTGGATGTAACGTTCCTTTCACAATAAAAAACAAGGATATCGATTTATCAGGGCATGGGAGGAAAAAGGACGAAGCGTATACTTGGCGCCTTCCCATTGGTCCTCCCCAGAAACGGCGCCTCATACAGCAGTTGTCCAGGGTAGCTTGAAACCAAACTCGGCTTTCAGGCGGGAACACTCGCTGCATCAAATCGGAAGTTTTATTGCGAGTAAAACTCTACCGGCCTCATGCAATACATACGCACGCACACAAAACGCACCCACACGCACACACAAGTATACGCGCTCTCAAAGCGCAGACACAAAAGCGCGCACGCGCACATTGATGAACACAAACAAGCACACATACATGCATGCAGGCAGACACGCTAACACGTGCTCTCACACACAGCGACCCACAGACAACACACTCACAAAACACGTACGCACTAGACACGCACAAACACGCCGGCCCATACAAACCGGCATGTACTGAACGCGCGCACGCACGCACGCACGCACGCGCGCACGCACGCGCGCGCACACACACACACACACACACACACACACACACACACACACACAGCGAGCCGAGCGCACGCACGCACACAAAGCGAGCTGAGCTGAGTGCACGCACGCACACACAAATCTAGCCGAGCGCGAGCACGCGCACACGCACAGACAAAGCGAGCCGAAAAAATGCTGAAGGCGTCCGGCAAGCAGCAACAGCAGCACGCGACCGCATCAGGGAGAACCAATACCGCGCCGGTTCCTTCGAAAGGTGGCTAAGCCAGTCCTTTTTCTACGCGACGCAAAAGTGGTCGACCACATTTAACTGAAGTGCGAACGACCGTATTACAAGCAGCCGCGCTGAACGCAAAAGAGAATCACATCAATGAACGTTCAAGCGCTGAGAAACAAAGCGTAACTATGCAGGCGCACCACGCCCGATGTAGATTTGACAAACATTAGTCACACGGGACGCGATCGAGGTAGTTAACTTGCCCTAGTAGGAGTGCAGCTGCTCTTGCTCTTACATTAGCGAATTATGAATTATGCTACGAGATCACAGTGAGATATTTCTAAAGCGAACAAAACAAATACAAAATAAACGGGCACTTGCCTGAAAGTTTCCATCATGCCAGTACTACCGACCGGGGACGTTGCAACTTCTCGTTTCAGCCTTCGTGGATCCATCTTCCAGTGCGTACGAACGCTTTGCTTTGAAGTGGGGCACGAGTAATACACAAAGCATGGGCCATATCTTTTTCTACCCCGCGTGCAAAACTAATCACACGTTTAAAATTACTTCGCACAGCGCGCGACGCGAACGCACGCGAAAACGAGCATGATGGCGCAGCTTCCGCCTTCCCGTCCTGCCGCGCGCCGAAGTGATGGTACAGCGTCGGCCGTCACTTCCGGTCGCTTTTCATTGGGCATGGGACGGCCGCGCAAATTGAACGTTTATTATGACAGGTTTTCTTGCTCGCATGGCCGCCTGTTTGTTGCTGCTTCGTTGTGGTCTCTAATTAGAGCGGTGAGGCGGGTAGTTGCTACTACGTTTCGTGCCGGGCATTTTATTTTGGGGTGGGGGGCGCAGTCTGTGCTGCATCACTGATGGTACAGTACACAAATCGGGACCGTGAGTGAGACGATCGGCGCTCTTCTACTGGTGCGATTAGATTATTCGCTGCGTCCGAACGAAGCAACTTTGCGAGGTCACAGCGTAGTTTCAGCGATATCATGGCTCGATAAAGACGCTCACATCTTGGTCGTGCGACAGCGACGCGTAAACATTCATGAGGAGACTGAAGACTGCGTTTGCAAGTGCGTATGCTCTGGATAAGAAATTACAGCTTTGACGACACCAGCCCTTAATATATAGGCTCAGCCTTACAAGCTGTATTTGAGGACTTAGAAAGCACTTAGAAAGCAGATCAGTAGCTTAGTAAACCTCTGAATGAATTAGGCAAGGTACGTGGAAATTCGGATTTGAGAACTTCCAACGTGATTTCGCCTCTATACGTATTCTTTATGGATTCACCATGCAAATTGTACGTTGATGCCATTGTACAGCAGAGGCTCGTCCAACAGCACGTCCCTGTTTGTTCAGCAATGTATCCAAACAGCTCCTTCCATTTCACCACTTTTTGTTGGGCTATTAAGGGCACCGAAATATTAGTGCAGAATTGCGCAAGTTGCTCTCGTGTTTTCGCTCTGCTACTGCAGTTTTTCTAGAAGTGTTTAATTGCATGTTAATATTCCTGTGAGCACGAAAAATGATGATAATGGAATTGTAAGTGAAAGGGCGTTCTTTTTCTGGATGATACATTTTTGTAGTGGCCTTCATGCCAGTAACATCAGAATCCTTGAAGAAATATCGACAGTCACTTAGGAATGGGAAAACTTAATCGCTTCACGCATCTACACTTGCAATTGTCACGTGCCCATGATACGTTAGGTCATACATTGTCACGTGTTCTTCACAATTCTACCTTAATCTCCCGTAATCCACCGTGCTATAGTTTGTACGAACCTTAATGCAATTTATTCCACCTTTATTCACATTATTTCACATTATTTACTCATAATTGCTCATACTTAACGTTGTTGTATTTACTACCTTCTGTATCACTACTGACGTCATACAAGACGGTGATGACTTCACATTTTATTTATTTATTATATACATCCAAGGCCTAGTAGGCACAACAGAAAGACGTGGTGAAAATATGCAATAATTGCAATGCAGCGCAAAAATAGAGAATCAAACCATAAGATAATTTGAACGGCGACCTTGAATTAGTGGTGTCACAAATTGAGGCTGTGGAGGCGGGAAGGCGGTTGCATTCAGTGGCTGTTCTTGGCAAAAAGGAAGAATGGCACATCAATTTTGTGTTGATGGTCGATGCGAGACTAGAACTTGGTGTGGTGAAAAGATTTTCTTTACGAGAAGAGTTAAATTAGCATATTCTATGAAAAAGACAGAGACGAAAGTATTTGCGACGTAACCAAAGGTCAGGTTCACCTAATGTTCTTTTCATGGACGTGACGCTAGAATGAAGTGAATAATTTGAGAGAATAAAACGGGCGGCGCGGTTCTGAATGCTTTCAAGGGAAATGACACGATTGGCATGAGCAGGGTCCCGTATGGATTGTTGTTGCGGAGAACGCCACCTTTCCTACCTGAAAGGCCATGAAACGCTTTCGCATTAAAAATGCAATACATACACACATTGCTCAATGCGTGGACGTGTACACGTTACTCAGATTTATGCATCAATACGTTCAACACCCTTCAGGCATCGATTTAACACCCTTCTTTGAGCAAAGTCACACCTTATGTGGGGTATCCACCCTTGTGATAGGGTGCTTTGCCCGAAAATGGTGCTAGAAGGGTGTGGGCATGGGTGTAAGTGCCGAAAGCACCCCTATTAACACCCATAATGGTGCAAAAATGTTTAGTGTGTAGGCTAGACTCGACGCAGTTAACGAAAAGCCGCGCGGCCGTCGTGGCGCAGGTACGTTGAATTAATGAATCGTATTGGGACGTGTTTGCGACGCTTTCTATGAGCCCCAATAGTACTTTAACTTATTTCGGTAGTTTTTGGGCACGCTAGTCGCACAGGGTGCTGTGACGCAGTTTCTCGTATATATTGAATCTTACTGCGACGAGTTTCGGCGATTTCTCGGGCCTCCAACACTATTGTAACTAATTTCGTTAGTTTTTGTGGTACTTTTCAAGCGCAGTGAGCGCGCCTGGCGCTGTGACGCGGTTAGCGAAAAGCTGCTCGGCCGGGGTGCGCAGTTTCGCACTTTAATGCACTGACCAGACAAGTTCCTGGCGCTTTCTCTGACGCTCAACTTTGTTGAAATTTATTTTCGGTGCTTTTTTTTTAAGTTGTGAGGCATGCACACCGCGCCTGTTGTGATGCAGGGAAAAGTAGCTAGGCGTGGTGACAAAGTTTGGTGCGTACGGAATCTTACTGCGACAAGTTTGTGACAATTTTGGCCCCGCAACAATTTACGCCTTTCGGAATCACGCTTGTCGAAAACGCGACGAGCAACTGTCAAGAGTGATAACACGGGAGTGTGTTGCTTGCGCCGGCAGAACGCGCAAAAGATAACGTCAAGGAGCTCAAGTGCCAGGAACTAGTACTCCAAATTCCGTCTTGTGAACGGCACCCACGCATTTGTCTTCAGTGCAAGTTAAAGGAATTCTGCGAGCGTAAAACATGGTCTGGCTCAGAGCCTGTGTTGTGGCCGCCTCTGTGTATTCGTAGCGCACTATATCATATCGGTTCTAGCCAAGTTCTGGAAATGCGCTGTAGCTCGCGTATTCGTGCCATTAAAGTACAGAAAATAAGGCCCGGTAGGAGGGGAATGCTTGGAAATAGCATCCTTTCGTGGTATGTACGGTATTATTGGGGATGAGTCGGTTATATTCTACGTCCTGCGTGTAAATACAAACTGCTTTTGCTTGTAATGCCGCCTATTCACCACTGTCGCTCGCTTCGCCTCTAGACGCATTATTACATGTTAACGCCACAATATTTGCTTGTAATTCAATTTTTTTCAGCTGACGTCGTCCGCTAGATATTCCTACGGGCACTATACTGCTGCTTACCTGGTTTCACAACGTTGGATAAATGCACAAAAAGCCCGCAACGAGCATTTATAAAGAATAAAATAAACATCTCCTCATAATAAATAAACATCTCCTCAGTGGGCACGGCGGCACTACTAGCATGCGGTGCACTAATCCTCTCATCTTCGTTGTGCAGCTCGCCCTTGGTCTGTGTTTTCATGGCGCCAAGAGCAGCATCCAGCATCCCGGGATAACCTTTGTCTCCCCACCGGTGAATGAAGCGCCCGTCCACGTGTGGCATACGCTGACGTCATCAGACTATCATCGGCCAAGTCACCTTGGGACGGCAACGTGCGCAGACTGTTCGGCGCATAAGCCGCTACGAGCGCCACCACAGGAGTGGACCATATATATCCCGCACGGGCACTACATCGGCAGTGGGCACGGCGGCACTACTAGCATGCGGTGCACTAATCCTCTCATCTTCGTTGTGCAGGTGAGAAGGTCTTTTGGAAAATGCTTCAGCTCTAGCGACCGTTTTTTGGTAGTGCTGCCGTGCCCGCAGCTATGTCACGGGTTGTTTGATGTGGCTGTATTTCTGTTTAAGTTGCTACTGTTATCAGGAGACGTCGAAACGAACCCCGGCCCTGAACTAAAGGACATCGTTAAGCAACTGAAGGAAATTGCTGCTGATATCAAAGAAATAAAGGAAGAACGTCTTGCAGATATAGAGACCAAATTAGATGCTATAGCACTTCTAGAAAGCAACCTACAATCTTGTCAGACCGAGATTTCCCGCATGAGTCGCGTAATAGAAACAATGGAACAAAAAATCGATGACCTTGAGAACAGAAGCAGGAGAGCTAACTTGATAGTTTATGGCATACCAGAATCGGAAGAAGAAACGAGCGACTGTCTTGAGCAGATAGTTAACAGAGATATCGTACAAGATATCCTAGAGTTGGACCCAGTTACGATAGAACGCATACACCGGTTAGGCAGACCGCAAGCGAAAAAGACTAGGCCAGTAATTTTTAAACTTCTAAATTCCCACGACAAATCGGCAATATTGAAAAAAAAAGGTTTTAAACTTAAAGGCTCAAAATTTGCCATTGGGGAAGATTTTTCTCCTAAAATACGGGACATTAGGAAGAAACTGTGGAACAGTGCCAAAGAAAATCGCGACAAACACGACAAAGTCTCCCTAGCCTTCGACAAACTATACATTAACAGTCGCGCCTTTGTTTGGGACGACGAAACTAATGACAAAGTACCCCTTAAAAAAAACGAAGCGGATTCAAGCAAAACAAACGGCCCGCCAATGACGCGGAGAAGAGCTCGATAAGACAACTAACAATCGTAAATGTGAACGCAAGAAGCTTACTAAACAAAATAGAATCTTTCGAAAACCTGTTAACTGATCGCGAACCTGATATAGTCGCCGTCACGGAAACGTGGCTTTCACCGGATGTTTCCAACCATGAAATCATTCCACCAAATTATTCAGTCATTCGAAAAGATCGGGGTTCCCGTGGGGGTGGCGTGGCTCTTCTGATGAAGAAAAACCTTCCATTTGTTTTATTGCCAGATGTATCAGGTGCTGAAAGCGTGTTTTGCAAGATTCTTTGTAACAACACTACTATTTGTGTGAGTTGCTTCTATAGAAGCCCCTCTTCGGGTGATGAGAGCATTTCTGCCATTCATGAGTTTCTGCACCGATATGCTAACAACTGTAGAATTATCCTTATGGGAGACTTTAACCTTCCAGACGTAGACTGGGTAACTATGCATCACACATCATCTGCTTCAGAAATTCTGTTTGACCTAATGTTATCATTTAACCTTCACCAAATAATCCTAGAACCGACGCATAAGCAAGGTTCAGCAAACAATATCCTTGACCTTATACTAACCAGTGATCATTTTTCTGGGCACCAACCACAGACAGAAATTATTGAAGGCATTTCAGATCACAACATACCGCTATGCTTGTTGCCTCTGGACTGCTCGATAAGAACGCGTTGTAGTACGTCTATAGTAACCAACTTCGAGAAGGCGGATGACGCCAGCATACTAACCCACCTTGCGCACGAATTTCAAGCCTTCACTGAAATAACCTCCGACCCGTCAGTCGATGTGAACACAGCCTGGCTTCATTTTAAGAATATGATCTGCTACTGTGTAACTAACTATGTGCCGTTAAAAAACAAGCGGCCACAAAGAACAAGCCCATGGATAACTCGGGAAGTCATCCACGCAAAACGTCATGTAAAAAGGATACGTAACTCTATTAAAAATCATGGATCATGCCCATCCAAAACTAGCAAACTAGCATGCGCAGTAGCACATTTTCGACAGACAGCCAAAGAAGCTAAGGAACATTATTTTCATGTAACGCTGCCTAACTTTCTGACAAACAGCCCTCAGCGATTCTGGAACCACTTCCGCCCTACTAAAGACACGTTATCGGACTTGTCTCCTGAGGAAAAAACTAACAACGCTAATGCGTACAATAACTATTTTCACTCGAACTTCACAAAAGATGACGGTAACCTGTCAGACTTGAGTAGCAGTTCAACATCGCGCATCGATCCTTTAATCATATCTGACGCGGGTATCCTTAACATGTTGCTCACCCTTGACCCTAAAAAATCATGCGGGCCAGATGAAATTCCAAACCATTTTCTAAAGAGATACGCAGAGTGGTGCAGCCGATACTTGGGCCTCATATTTCGAAAATCCCTATCACAATCATCCTTACCCGACGACTGGAAAAATGCTAAAATCATCCCAATACACAAAACAGGAGACACCTCATTGCCCTCTAATTATCGACCAATATCTCTTACTAGCACCGCCTGCAAGATGCTCGAGCATATCATCCTTAAACACCTAACAAACTTTCTTGACACTCACAACTTATTAACGCCACACCAGCACGGATTCCGCCATGGATTGTCAACCGTCACGCAGCTTACGGAAGTTGTGCATGACCTCGCATTTAACATCAATAACTGTAGCCAGACTGATATAATATTATTAGACCTTTCCAAAGCATTTGATCGCGTATGTCACAGTAAATTATTAACAAAATTGCGAGGTTTTATTGGGGATGGGGAAATTTTAGACTGGGTAACAGATTTCTTAACAAACCGGACACAATTCGTACTATTTCAGCATGTGGAATCTGCGACAGTGCCTGTCACATCAGGCGTCCCCCAAGGATCCGTGTTGGGGCCACTGTTATTTTTAATTTTCATTAACGACATAACCAGAAATATTGACTGTAACATCAAACTGTTTGCTGATGACTGCATCCTCTACCAAACAATTAACACCTACGAAGATCATGTTTCGCTTAGCAACTCACTAGACCAGCTAAATGAATGGTGCAAAAAATGGCAAATGACGATAAACACAACTAAATCAGTTTGCATGACGGTAACAAGAAAAAAACAACCTTACGACTTTCCATACTTTATTAACGGCACAATGCTATCGAAAGTTCACTAGCATAAATACTTAGGCATCACTCTAACTTCTGACCTGAGATGGGACGCGCACATTGCCAACGTGACCTCGAAGGCATTACGCAAGCTATTTTATCTCCGAAGATGTCTCCGCCTTGCACCAACGTCAACTAAGCTTCTCGCGTATACTACTTTCGTTAGACCGGTTTTGGAGTACGCTAACACAGTTTGGTTTCCCCACTCAGTAACTAACATAACGAAACTGGAAAAAGTACAGCGAAAAGCGCTGCGGTTTATTCACAACAAGTATAAGCGTACAGATTCACCCACTAACCTTGCGGCTATATCGGGTTTAGGGACGCTCTCATCAAGGGCGAAGCAAGCACGGCTAAAATTTTTATTTAACTTGATTCACAATTATTATAAGATTGACCTAACAAAATACATATGTTTTTCGCAGTCACGATCATCGAGACATAAACATGCACACGCTTTAACAGAATATTCATGCCATAATGACACATTCATGTACTCTTATTTCCCCCTCGTGATAAGGGAATGGAATCGCCTCGATCCGTCAGTCATTTCTACAGACTCATTATCTCAGTTCGCATCACGGTTAGAATCAACATCTAGTAATCAGTAACGCAGTCTCATTCACATAATATGCTTTGTAATTCTTGTAAGTCATGCTGATTATCGTGAGGGTGTTTACTGTTATTTTTGTTCCCGTTTGCTGTTTTTTTTTTCATGATGTATTATCTGTATTGCTGCGCATGTCTCTTAGAAATGTGTTATCTATATTTGTTTCTTTTATGTATTCTTACCTTGTTCCCTTACGTTCCTTCTTTTATTGACACGCACTTTGTATGTGCACGTGTATTACCATGTCTTTCATTTCTGTATGTCCACCTGCTATGGTCCCTGATGGGACCGGCAGTATTGAAAAATAAATTACACAAGGCACCTTGCGTCTTTATGAAATTGGACGTTGCACATATTCGATGGCGGCTTGTGAAGATCGTTCGCAAAGCAATTTTCATCATCATCATCATCAACAGCCTGGTTACGCCCACTGCAGGGCAAAGGCCTCTCCCATATTTCTCCAACAACCCCAGTCATGTACTAATTGTGGCCACGCCGTCCCTGCAAACTTCTTAATCTCATCCGCCCACCTAACTTTCTGCCGCCCCCTGCTACGCTTCCCTTCCCTTTGGATCCAGTCCGTAACCCTTAATGACCATCGGTTATGTTCCCTCCTCATTACATGTCCTGCCCATGCCCATTTCTTTTTCTTGATTTCAACTAAGATCTCATTACCTTGCGTTTGTTCCCTCACCCAATCTGCTCTTTTCTTATCCCTTAACGTTACACCTATCATTCTTCATGCCGCAGCTCGTTGCGTAGCAATTTCACTTGTTAATAAAACGGTTTCGCATGACGACCGCGCGTGGTTGAACTGTAGAAGCCAGAAGAAAAAAAAGAAAGCGGAGCCGGCGTTACCCGTACCAGCTAGTAATCAAAATGCGCGCTCACAAAACCGAAGTCAGGTTGAGGTATTAACGCCGACGGCTAGGTGCGCTGCAGTCAAATGGGCCGCTGGGCTCTATGGGAGTGTCCGCACTTGTATTCCTTTCTTTATGGTTGCGTTCTCACGTATTGTGCGGACTGAGGAAGAACAGCATGCCTACGAAGAACGACGGCGTGAGCAGAAGCGGGAATGGGCGCGAAGGCGGCGGGAGGCTGCTAACACCGTCTACCATAGCAACCACACAGTTCTAGTCAATTTAGTGACAAATATAAAGACGGTAGAAAATGACAATTTATGTGGTATGCGTTTTTATTAAACTCAATATAGTTTATCACCATATATACAGCTCCGCTGATCATCCGCCTTCTCAGAGGTAAGTGGCACTGAGGTTTCTTCTGATTGCACATTCACTTTCTTGCATAAATTCGTACACTGCAGGACTGGCCTCTTCCATCTCATTAAAACCTTTCTCACTGGTCTACCTCGTCTTCTGAATCTGCCTACTCGCTGCGTTTACTGTCCTTGTTTCTTGTATTGTTGCTGCAATGTGATTAACCAACTTCCTCAAAACATATTTTGATCGCCTATCAAAACAGAAAGGTTTAGAGATACATTTTCTTAAAAGCGTCATGTGGGTTGCACAGCAACTTTGCCTCTTACCTCTGCTCACGTTTATGCATCAGTGCATGTGGCAGCTAGCCAGAAGTGCACATGAAAGGCTGCATATTGTGAAACACCTTGCTATGCTGTTGCATTTTTCATCCATTCAGTCTCAGTAAACAAACGGTTTCGCTGCCTATCACATATGATGGCGACAATTTTCAGCACGCATAACAATGTGCAGCGGGGTGTGATTTCTGGCTGACGCTTTCGCCGTTGCAAATACATTCTTCAGTGAATGGATCCCAGCAAAGCAGTGCACTGAGAGCTTTTGCAACTTTCACCATTTATTACTTCACAAATGACATTGTCTGAACCTGGCCTTTGATCGACATGCCGATGGCTTGTAAATTAAATAATTGCCTCAATAAAACAAATTCAACTTCACTCAGCATTTTTTAGCACAATGCTAGCAGAGCTATTCAGGGTGAATTATTGTGCTTACATTGGTGTTACTTGCCCGGTCAGATAAATAAATACAACAATGACTGCGGTATGACTGTGATTTGACGCGCAGACTGCTAATGGTGCCCTTAAAGCGTGCCCTCGACTACTGCTATTAATAGCTACCCGACTGAGTATATTGGGCCTAACTAAGCTAATGATGTTTGATAATTGTTCTTATTCGCATTACTTGCCTAGGCCAGGTAACCAAAATAAACAATGCCACCACATGAATGTGTGTTTGCATGCAAGCTGCCAACAGTGGCTGGCACTGTCGCATTGGTTGCTGCCGTTTCACCAACAGTGGTGACGGCTTGACTGGCCTTTGACGTGCAGACTGCTAAAGGTGCCTTTGAAGCGTGCCCGGATGACTGTTATTTCATCACAGGGCCCGTCATGCTCATAGGTGGCTGCCCACTAGAGTATTTTGGGCCTTCTGACATTGGCATTATTCATCTCAGCAGGCTGGAAAAAACTGTAGGGGCAGCACAACTGCACGCAAAGCACAATGTGCTTTGGCATGCAGGCTGCTAAGAGTGGCAGTCAATTTCATTAAGGTTGAGTACTGCTTTTTCGTGGAAAGCTGGACAGTGGCTGCCCGAATGAGCATTTCGGGCCCCACATAGTTATTCAGAGTTAATAACTGCATTTGCATTCAGATTTTCCGGCATTTCAGCACGTTTCCATGCCAACGCTTATATTGAGCATGATCTGTGCAGGACGTTGCTTTTTCAGAATTGGGCTTCCATTAGAAGGAATATGTCATCAAATGAACCGCTTATTTATTTCAGAGGTCACACCATGTGCATAAAATTCGTTCAGGACGGCGACATGACGTTGTCCATGTAGCGACAGCGCTCACAGACATTTTCCACGTTACAGCAAATTGACACTACACGCAAACCCTTTTTATGGGAGAAAGATATGTAAAAAAATGCTAGGATTTTGCCTGCCAAATTCAAGATACCATAATGAGGCACGCCGTAGTGGGGAACTATGGAGTAATGTTCACCACCTAGGGTGCCTTAACATTCACCAAAGCACGGCCCACGGACGTTTCTGCAGGCCAGATAACTTATGCGGCCAAAGAAAGCAATTTTCTTTCTAGAGAACAAAAAAAAAGTTGCCTACTAACGAGGGGTTCTCGATAATACACCTATGTTGATTGTTTAGAGACAAAAGATTGTTAGTAAGTTGTGTAAACCATAAAATTATTAATTCTAATGTTTGCACACGTGTATAACACAATTCGCGTCCGAGGAAATTGTGTAAATATTCTTTCTCGCGTTTGAGGTGCTTGAACCATGACCTAATTATGAGGCATGAGGCCATCCGTGTAGGGGGCTGCGCAATGATTCAAGCTCTTGTGGCTGTCCAAAGTGTATCCAAAGATGAGTGTGCCTTACTTTGGATTTCACCTCCAATCACGTGAAGCGTCCCTTAGTGATTCTCACGCTTTCTGGCAACTATTGGTTGTGCAACTGTAATCTCTACCGGAAAACGCCGCGCAGTGATTGGTAGACACGTTTCGCTCAAGGTCAACTGACGCTCAACGCCACCCGTGCCGTGCTCACTGCGCAACGGGGCCCTCAAAGCTATCGCTTTAAAATGTGGCCACCATGGTGACGAATCAAAAATGCGACGTGCTTAGAAGCCCAATGGCATGGCCGATAAATCACCGTGGCAGGCGCTTAAGCTAGCGTGAGCAATTCTATCAGTTGAAGATTTTATATTCCCTGCTAGAAAAGGGTTTCGTCATGGGCAATATCTTAACTTTATGAGCAACCCCTGGTATTAGACGTGGCGCTTTTGGGTACCGCAGCTACTACGCTCTCTAACAGGAAAGGCGTCATTGACAACGTACTAAAACAGTGGCGTGAATATCTTTCTTTGTTCTTCAGGTGATAAATCTTAAAATTAAGCTTCGATGCGTCTCTATATACATACGCTTCTGGCATCATCGTTGCGGATGATACTGTTCCTTAATAAAAACAACCCCACGTTGCCCTCTGACAGACTACTACAGATAGCAGGTAAATTGTATGTAGAAAATATTTTTTGGGGCATTTTCTTCGCCTGCCTACAATAACTCAGATAAGGAAGCTTAATATATACGGCTCTCGCTATTTAATGGACGCTGCAACATCAGACATCGCATAGTCACCACTCATTGTCGAGTGTACTTTAGGCTGTTCTATTGTCTGTAGCTCACCTGGTCGCCCTTTCCTTCTTCAATAAATCTTTTCCTCTTCCTACCTCAAAACAGCAGTTTGAAACCTGAGCATTTCTTTTCCCTAAGCATTCATAAAATACAATGAGACTGCTGCAGAGAATGGCGCTTTAATGAATCCAGTTTCTTGGAACACGGACTTCCGCGTTTTAATTTCCATTGTAAGCTGTTCACTGGAAAGCTCTCAAATAATCCTCCAATTTTTTTTATAGTGCAGGTGATTCGCTCTCTTTACTTTCACAATATAATCCCTTCCACTCTTGTAATATGAAACTTACATCATTAACAAGGTTTAACAAAGAACACGTGGCACAGGAACCGAGAGAGCATGAGTGGTACAAGAATGAGCACGAACCATCCATGTCCTTTATGGGAGAGAACGGTAGCTCTTTGTTTTAGTCATTCCATCTCTTTCCTCTTTGTAAACAATATACACCACCTCAGCCAGGGCCAAGATGAGATTTCTTAAATCGCCAACGCTTCTACTTGTTGCGATAGTACTGTGTTCTATAAGCAAACGCTAAGCAACAGTTACGGCAATAGTGTCAAACATATTTGTGCACCTTTGCATACTTCCCCATTGTGACCTCAAACTATTGCGTGTATTACGTAGCTACAAAGACCACTTCAGAAAACGTTGTAGGGCTATACTGGCCGCAACACATGAAACATTGTAACACCCTTAAGGGTGTAAATCGGTTTGTCGCCGGGCGGACACCCTAGGGGTGCTGTTGCCTACACCCTACCGTTCGGGTGCAATTATAGCCCCCTAGAGGATGGGTGTCCAGCAAAATCAATTTAGGATGCAAGGGTGCTAATCCACATTAACACACATCTATGTGGGTGTTGGAAGGGTGTACATCCTTTTATTTCTGGTGTGCATGGAAGGCAGGTTCGGCAATACACGCCTTCAATTACTATGTAGAGCGATCCATGCGTAACTCTCGTGTGTGCCAGAAGGTTCAAATTCGGCTACCAAACGCACCGTCCAAAAGCCGGCCTTGAAGCTTCGATGGGCATACGCAACACCTATACGTGTGGATCACATTACATATTAGTAATTCATGGTATATATGAATTGGACACTTTTGAGCATGATATATCAACACTAACTGTTATCACGATTTCCAGATCCGTATAGCATGCAACACACACTGGTAAGAGATGCTGAATTTTCGCGAAAAATATAAATGTGTTTATTGCATGCTACAATACAGAGTACAAGATATACATAAATCACATGAAATTTAAACGTGCACAATTCCCAAACAAATTGGTAATACAAGAAGATGTACATTTCCCACAAACGTATTTAAGTATATGTATTGATAAAATCGGTTCTTGTTAAAGAAGAAACGATGTATAGCGACATAGAAAGAGCCTGAGTTGACCTCGCAGTGTTTTGGGCCAAAAATGGAATAATTTTTTTAGTATTAAGTTCCAATGAACGAAAATTCAAGCCTTGATGCCTTGAAATAAAAAAGGATATGGGAAAGGAAAAAAGATGCTGAACAAACGCACAAGAAACACAACTGTTATTATTTTGTACACCAGTGTCATGACAAAGCATTATGAAATGTTTGGAAAGTCGATGTAAAGCATTACTGGCCAGCTTATTTGAGATTGAAACAATATTTCCCAAGCATAGAGGTGCTTTAAATAAGGCTGAGGCCAGGAGCATTATTCCTCATTTTCTCTTTCTACCAAGTGTACTTGAGCACAAAAAATAGGTAGAATTCGTTAGTGCCTAAATAGTTCATTTTTCTTTTGTGAAATGCGAGTTCTCTGGGCAAAAAGTGCTGTGTAGGAGATTTTGTAACTATAATTAAATTTTTGTTTTGTAACCCGAAGGCACTGGTCTGTTAACAATATTTAGTTTGAAAATGCGTTCTTTTCCTAAAAGACTGCATATTCCACATTTACTACTGTTTGGGTGCAAAGTGCAGTATCAATGGAGGCCTGATAAAAAAAAACACGGTTGATTAAACTATTTTGCAGAGCACGAAAGGTGCATAGTGTTTTAAAATACATTGTAAATTTCTAAGTCATTTGCACTTAGATGCGGCAATGAAAGATTGGGACTTGGTGTAGAATATGAGTTTGAAAATGAGCAAATATGGGTATTTCAATCAGCCAAATTCTGGTTACTAAAAACACAGGCACAGGCAGTCATGCATAAGTTCAAGTTAAATATCACACTCATCACACTTGCAGGGAATAAATGGTTGTATCAAACAGTATAAATATACTGAACAGTGTATAATTTTTTATTCAAAATTAGAAAAGATATGGTACAGATTTGAGCTGCAAAAATGCAATTTATGCAGGAAGTGGCGTTTCGTAAAAAAAAATACTGTTCACGTTTAACCACGAGGCGCAGGGACTCCATTCTCTGAGCATCTTGACCAATAGATGCAGCGCATGGCTGTGCTGGAATCTTGCATCCTGCATTAGCAAAATAAGAAGGGAATAATGAGAGTTCAGTCTGTGCAATTACACATGTACACTGCGGAAAATAGATAAGGCAAGAAACTGCAGAAAACAACACTCTTAATTAATCTTTCCGGGCACAATGTACAAGTTAGGTAATTGCGCAAGACAAGTGAAAGTTACGAAAAATTTCTATTTTGCAACTTTAGGAATTGTATGTTAACGTGAACACTAAACCACCATTCCATTGTGAATACAACATGGCACATAAAGCTGCAAAAGCAAATAAATTTACAGTAGCATTTTAGCGATAGAAAATAAGAGTGAACAAAATTTAAGAACACTACCAACGATATCTCTCAAAAGCAGACATTTGTCCAGGAGCGTGTATGCGACCTGAGTATAAAATTGATATTATGAAATGTGCAATATGTCTGTGCATTACACTTTATAAGTACTGCAGCTGACAACCTCATGGGATATGGCACATTAAGACTGTGATAAACAAGACATGAAAAAATAATTGTTTTTACACAACATTATTACACTAGGAGACAAAGAGTAGTGTTTTATAGAGAGTGCACACAAAATGAAAACGAGCAAACTCCCTCTGGCATTCCGATTTGCCCTGCAATACATGCATCCAGCCCAACGATCTCCAATGCAGTTTATTAGGCCCTTTCTCTGTCCTAAAATTTATTGTCCATTTCAAATTTACTAATTTAGTAACAATTGGCATTTTGGCATACTTTCCTGGAAAATTTAGCATGTGTTGTCAACTGTTCTTTTAGGGCATGCCTCCTTCTTTGAATGAGTTAGCTTGGCAATACGCTGACAACTAGTGTTCCCCTTATTTAAACTTATGATCCTTGCTCATCCTCCCAATTTCTAATTCATGCTCTAAACTATGACGTCCTTCCGACGCGGTTAATGTTAGTCTGATTATTTACATGGTCCTTCTTTCTGTAGCCTCTCAACTAGAGCCAGAAATTTTTAGTCTCCTAAAACAATCATCTTTACGCCCCAAAACTTATTGCACGGCTACCCCTCACTAAGGGGAGGGGAGATTGTATATAAGTGTGCACATATTCAATGAACCGCAGAGCCACAACCATTTCTCATCCTGTGTTGCCACTACCCGCATGAGTCGCAATGGTGGTAAATTGGCTAAGTGCCCGCTCTCGCTTAAATGTACGTTTTGCCACGTGGAAAATGACCACAAGCATTGAATTTGATTGAATGAGTGCTCCTGTGTGTGTTTCTTTCCCGTCTTGTAATGGCTAAGTTCAACATGGTCAAGTTGTCTAAAAACTGTCTAGCCCCGACCAATACTTTGTGTAGTTTCAAAATTATCAAACGTTCATTTTTCAAGACTTCTCCCAAATTAAGCGTGAGTCAGATTTTCATGATGCAAATCAGGAAAAGTTGTGCTTAGAGACAATTATAGGCCTGCTGTTTGCTGCAAAGCTGTGTGAAATGAAATATGCTTACAATTTTCACGAACAGCTAGCTCAGCACAAGAAATAGGCGCATTGCCTGCTGAAACATTTTTTAACGCCCCCGAGAGGTCCTCGTTTCTTGTGATTTTTTCAAGTCCCTTGCAGTCTAGATTGCAATACGGCGCATATTGATATTGATATTGTATTCAAAATAAAAAAGCAGCTCGAATTTAGGTGTTTTGAGATTTCTATGGGAATAAATTAACGTATCGAATAATAACTAACGTAAACAAATTTTGGCGCGTCATACACCCACCTTCCGATGATTCTATCACTCTTAACACTTGCTCTGGTAACACTGTTCCGAAAAACCTATGCGCAACTCTCCTGAATAATAACTTTGTTAAAAATTTCTCGTGCACAGTTGATATTGAACTACCTATCTTGAATGACTATAACTTCTTAACTAGGCCTCCAGTGACTGTTGAAGTTCCCGGAGTTTTTCGACTAATAGATTCATTGGAGATGGATTCGTCACACGGCTTTGATAACATCAGTGCTAAATTTCTGAAAACACCTGCACTTATAGTTCCATTATACTAACCAAAATATTTCAACAATCACTCAACACATCTACTGTTCCATCAGAATGAAAAATAGGAAAAATAATTCCTTTGCACAAATCTAGCAGCAAAACATCACCTACAAATTATCGCCCGATATCATTAACCAGTACCTGCTGCAAACTGCTAGAACACATTATTTTTACTAAAATTGAGGATTTTCTTGAATCTAATTCATTTTTTTTCGTCATCACAACATGGTTTTCGAAAATCATTCTCATGTGAATCGCAATTATTAACATTTACTCACAAACTACACCAAATACTTGACTGTTCTTCTCTTGCCGATTGCATCTTTTTAGATTTTTCGAAAGCCTTTGACAAAGTGTGTCATAAACTTTTACTTTATAAACTAAGCAAATTAAACCTCGATCATAACGTTCTCAAATGGATTGAGTCATTTCTCGCTAACCGTTATCAGTTCGTAACAGCTAATGGCCATGACTCACCTCATAGCGACGTTCAGTCCGGTGTGCCCCAAGGTTCCGTCCTGGGCCCTCTATTATTCCTTATCTACATTAATGACTTACCTTCAGCAATAACCTCTGACGTACCTTTATTTGCAGACGACTGTGTAATCCTCAGAGAAATAACTAACGAACACGACATCTCCCTGCTTCAGGCCGATCTCAATAACGTCAGCAAATGGTGCCGATTGTGGCGAATCGAACTCAACATTAACAAATGCAAATTTCTGAGAGTATCTCGATCTAACGATAATCTGCCTGTGTACTACTTGAAGAACGTTGCTTTAGAATCTACTAACTCATATAAGTACTTAGGCCTACATATAACATCCAAATTAACATTGAATCATCACGTCGAATACATAATTAATCAAGCTAACCGCTTGATGGGATACTTACGCCGTAACTTTTCTAATGCTCCCTCTCCTTTAAAATTACTACTCTATAAAACCCTGTTACGCCCAAAATTAGAATACGCTGCTGCCATATGGGACCCTTACCACGAAAACCTAATACATTCACTTGAACTCATCCAAAACAACGCCACTCGTTTTATTCTTCGGAATTACTGCCGTGGTGCGAGCGTTTCTTCAATGAAATCGAATCTGGGTCTTGAACCGCTAGCAACACGTCGAAAAATTTCCCGCCTTTCATAAGCTGTATCACCACCCTACACTTCATCCAAAATTCATGTCGCTACCATATTACTTATCTCACCGTACTGATCATCATCATAAAGTTAGAATTGGTTCATGTAACACGACACACTTTTTACACTCATTTTTGCCACGTACGTCGAAAGATTGGAATGAACTTCCTTCTTACATTGTTTCCATTATTAACAATGATCATTTTCGAAAAGCACTAGCTAACAATGCACAATAGCAAACATTTGTACGAACTGCTCCGGGTGTTTTCCTTTTTCTTGTTTAATGTTACATTTATATGTCATGTTCTATTACTGCATTTATCATACTTTCAGTTAACATTGTATAATTAGCAATATTGTGTATAAGCTCATGATTTATTTCCTTCTTATTTTTTGTATAACCCACTCCCCTCTCTAATGCCAAAAGGCCCTGAGGGTAAATAAATAAATATATAAAATAAATAAATAAATAAAAATTTAAGGTAGAAGAGTGTTATGCCACGAGCAAATAACAAGCTCATTGCAGACAGTAAACAAATATTCCTTTCCTGCAAATAAATTGGTAGCAGGAAGGTCATACGAAATTATCACTGAATGCACAAAAAATACTATGATGCTGCAATGCCCCATTCTGTAAATATTCTTACATAAATAAAGTCTCATTATGAAAGCCCGTCAAGGAAATGCAAGTGTATAGTTTGGATCAGCAGTCATACCGGCAGGATGCACTGTACCATTGTCAATATTTAAAACCACACACAACTGCACATGATATCAAGCTTAGGCAGCCATGGAGCCTCAATTTTAAATTATAACTTGACTTATTATATTACACTACACGCCTATATTTACTTACAATATTGTCTTCACAACTGCGTCCAACAAGACATCGACCATCTGCCCGAAGGCGAATGCAAGTGGCTCTCTCTTGATGGAGAGCACCAAGGCTGGGCATTGCTAAACTGCTGCTATCACCTGCATGACCTGCGAGAAATGACGCTTTAGGTTCAAGATAAACAAATCTTATTAGAAAAAAAGACAAGATTATTGGCAGTGAGCCTCGTTTTGGTTTGCACGACAAAAGCCAAAATATAGACTTTGTGCTGCTTACTGAAAAAGAAGCAAGCCTCTTTTCAGATGTTGCAGTCATGATTTAAAATTGTCACACAGCTGCACGTTTGTATGCTCATATGCTGCTGTCGCTATTGTGCCCGCATCCTTTGCATAGTTTGATAAATTAAGTTACATTGATTATTGTGTTTTCTTGTCAATTCTTGACAAACAGCACGATGGAGCTCACTTACACATGTACTCCCTTTTGAGGTGCGAATTCACACACACACACACACACACACACACACACACACACACACACACACACACACACACACACACACACACACACACACACACACACACACACACACACACAAGCCTCTACCACATGAGAAGCTTCCCCCGCTTGACACACATGCCACTCCTAGTGCTAAGGCATCAAAAAAAACCTTTTTGTGAACAACCCCAAACTCCTCAACCTACACTTCCCGCTTAAACACTTTCTCGAGAGCCAGGACAAGCCTTTTAGCTTCCACAGTGCTCCAAACTGTAGTTACGAATTTCAATAGGGCTATAGGCGATGCTCTAGAAGGGCACACAAACTAACCAGAAAGACCTAAAGCTTGTATATGATACCTATAAAGCACAACACTTCAAATTTTCAAAATTCATTACAGCTCCTGAAGCCTACTGCTATATGCGTACAGCGTCTCGAATAAGCCACTATTCCCAATTTCAGTGGTTGCCTATATCAGCGGAAATGTAGACTAATGGAAAATTCACGTTCTTAAGATCAGAACTGCTGTACTGGCGAAACAAACTGCCAGATTTCTTAATCATTTATTTATGCTCTGGGTGTAACGCTCCTTTCACAATAACAATCAAGGATATAGATTCATCTGGGCAGAGCAGGGAAATATGAGGAAACGTATACCTGACGCCTTCCCTATGGTCCTCCCGAGCAATGCCTCCTTTGACCCGAGAAACGGCGCCTCATACAGCAATTGTCCAGGGTGGTTTGAAACCAAACTTGGCTTTCAGGCGGGAACACTCGCTGCACCAAATTTGGAGAGCTTTATTGCGAGTAAAACTCTACCGACCTTATGCAACACATGCGCACGCACACAAAACGCACTCGCGCGCACACACAAATATACGAACTCTCAAAGCGCAGACACAAAAGCGCGCACGCGCACATTGATAAACATAAATAGGCGCACGTACGTGCAGGCAGACACACTAACACGTGCTCGCACAGGCCGCGACCAACACAGAAACATGCGCGCACACGCACGCATACAAAAACGTGCTCACAAAACACATACGCACTAGGCAGACCAGCACTAGACATAAAGACCAGCATGTATGCGCGCACGCGCACGCACACACGCACACACACAAAGCGAGCCGAAAACATGCTGAAGGCGTCCGGCAAGCAGCATCAGCAGCACGCGACCGCGTCAGGAGGAACTAATACCGCGCCGGTTCTTTCGAAAGGTGGCAAAGCCAGTCGTCCTTTTTCTACGCGACGCAAAAGTGGTCGGCGACATTTCACTTAAGTGCGAACGACCGTATGAAAACAAGCCACGCTTATTGCACAAGAAAATCATATCTATGAGCGTTCAAGCACTGAGAAACAATGTGGAACTATGCAGGCGCACCACGCCTGATGTAGGTTTCACAAACATTAGTCACACGGGGCGTGATCGAGGTAGTTAACTTGCGCTACAACGAGCGCGGCTGCTCTTGCGCTTACATTAGTGAATTATGCTACGGGATCACAGTGAGATACTTCTAGAGCGAACAAACCCACGTAACCCACAAAAAAATGCCAAATAAACGGGTACTTGCCTGAAAATTTCCATTGCGGTAGTAGTACCTACCGCTAACACCCGGCACGTTGCAACTGCTCGTTTCAGCCTCCGTGGATCCATCTTCCAGTGTGTACAAACTCTTTGCTTTGAAGGTGGGCAAAAGTGATACACAAAGCACCGGCCACATCTTTTTCTACACCACGCACAAATTAATCACACGTTTAAAATCATTTCACACAGCGCGAGATGCGAACACGGGATAAAATGATACAATGCATTTCTTGTAGCAAGAGCAGCGCATGCAATGATGACGCAGCGTCCGCCTTCCCGTCCTGCTACGCGCCTGGTGGTCAGTGACGGTACAGCGTCGTCAGGGGGGGACACTCCGTATACATCCCATTGGCCGTTTTCGAGCAGACGCTCTTTAGACGCTAGCGCCAAGGTCCCCTTCAGTTACGGCCCTAACCAACGGGCGAGGCATTAAGCAAAATGGCGGCGCACATGATTGTTTACGTTGTCATGGCAACACCAACAGCAGCCGCGCGGCACCTCCTCTCCTAAACGTTTTTCTTTCCTTTTTGTTTTTATTATGCCGACCCGCTCCACTCCCTTTCCCCCATGCCGCGCGCGCCGCTCACTTTTTTTTGTTTTTTCCCCGTAAGCGGCTCGTTTTTTTCTTTTTTATAGCGCGCTTGTTACCGCGCGTCACGCGCCAGCTCGCAAGCAATGCGCGCGCTACGCCGCGCATTGGCACTGCTTGCGAGCTGGCGCGTGGTGCGCCGTGGGCTATGCGTTGGCACGCACGCAGTCTTGCCCATACTTATATTATACCGGCATGCGCCGGGACATAAAAAAAATTCCACTTCCAACACAACAGATGTTTAGTCTCGCTTTATTGATTTCGTTTCCGAAAAGAGATTTTTCTTACAACGTGGTGTGATACGCGCTCAAAAAATGAGCAAAAGTGAGAGGTGCATAACATATACAAAAGTACTAAAGACAAAAGTTCACAGATGGTGAAATAACAAAAGAAAGTGCTAGAAAACGCGAAGGCTATTTCATGTACACACATATAAAAACAAGATTTTTATATAACGTCCTCAAGACCTAAATGTAGACGAGCTCCTGAAATGTGCACTAAGATATTGCACAAAATTGGTCGACGTGTATGGCATAGTCATGACAACTATAAAAAGGGAAAACTCACTGGTAATGGCAGAAACAATGACACGCGAAATACCTGAAAGATAGAATAAAATGCTAACATTGTTTGATTGAGAGCCATACCAAAAGAAAGCTTACTATAAATCTGCACGAAAGTATATGAAATGCTTGACATGTTCATTACTGCCGAACAAATTGAAAAAAACATGGCAGAAAAAAAAACATTGTACTAAAAACTGAAACACACATTATCACATTATTTTGCACTTGGCCACAACTTGAGTAACGGTGGCAAGGGGAACAAAAGGTAGTCGGCTCTTGCAGCAGCACATAGAAAACATTCGCAGAAAGGCTTATTCCTCAATCAAAGACGAGGTAAAACAAGCCAACACGACTTTTCTTTCTACCAGAATGCAATGCTTAGCAATAAAATTACGTCACTTAAGGCACTAAGTCGTACCTACTGGGCTCTCCCTTGTATAATAAACACGAACTGCAAAAATCTGCATGTAGGACACTTGCAATGCTCATGCTTTCCAGAGGGAAAAAAAGCGTATCATGCCTACACATGAAGGTTGTTCGCGCGGTTTTCCCATCGGGGGTTACTGAGATAGTACACAAACACTAACAGTAATTTTTCAGCTATTACTTGGTTTGTAGAGCGTGATACACAGAAAAAGCACTGAGGGCGGTATGGAAAGCTGGGCAAGTTACTGAAAAAGAGTACGCATTTGGGCTGGTTGGTTCATGATTACGAGCAATAAAAACAGCGCTAAACGACGGGACGAGTGAAGGGACACAGACAACGGCGCTGACTAACAACCAAAGTGTGTTTATTCCGTCAGTCAGCATATATATGCTCCGCCGCTATCTGAAACCACGGAATCTACAGGATAGGGCATGCGCAGGGGGAATGCAATTAATGTGATAAGAAGGCAATCTCCTTTGGAAGGAGAGAAATGGACGGGAGGCTTACACATGCATCACCACTAACGTGAATGTGGAAGGCTTCGGATATAAGGCGTGCGCGGTCATCACGATATTTTGACAGATAGGTTACACCTTCGAAGGATGGCTTGCAACCACATTCATTGCAGTGTAGTGACAACTGACTATCTTTTGCCCGTTTTTGAAATTTGTTGAAGTGCTCGCGCATGCGGTCGTTGATGCAACGCCCCGTTTGGCCGATATAAAAACGCTTGCATGAAAGAGGGATCTTGTAAACCACACAGTCACAACAGTCGGCAACAAACCTCGGTCTGTGCTGTTTTTTACAACTTTTTTTGTTGTTGTTGCTTACCCTATTTACTTGGTGGCACAGGCTACCTAACTTATTTTTGGCAGTAAACAGCAACCTGACGCCTGCCCTACTGACAACCTTTTTGAGGTTGTGCGCAACCTGGTGAACATATGGTATTACCGCAACCACTTGCCGTGAGCGATTCTCGGACAGAGCAGCTGCCGACTGCTTTCCTTTAAGGTTCGCTACGAGGCTTTCGGCGATGCTGGTCAATAGTGGTACCGAGAACCCTGCGAGCTTCAGTCTGGCTACTTGCTTTTCGAAGCTTACATCCACTTGGTGGTCACATGACCGGATGAGGGCCGCCTTCATGCAGGAACTTGCTATACCGCGCTTGACTATCTTTGAGTGCGCGGACGAAAATGGAAGAAGGTGCTTACGAGACCTAGGAGCGTAACCCCAACATACATGATTGCTTGAGAACGTTAGCTCCAAGTCTAAGAAACGGAGTTTGTTGTCTGACGGATGCTCCGTGGTCAATTCGAAAAAATCTAGAACTGTGCGGAACAAGTCAAATATTATAGCAGCAGCAGGCTGCGCGTCAGTGGTGTTAGTATTGTAAAAAATTAGAAAGTCATCGACGTATCGCATCACTTTTACAGTGCTTGTCTGGCTGAGCTTAGTTACAAGATTGCGGTCATAGCTTGCTAATAAAATGTCACTAAGAACAGGGGCTATACATGAACCGATGCACACACCTTTCTTCTGTATAAAAAGCTTATCCTCCATTGAAACGAAAGTGGACAGCATATAAAACCTTAAAAGCTCTAAAAACTTGTCGACGTTGATACCACATGCATTCTGAAACCTAAGAATGCCATATTTGTCTATGCAATGGCCGACTTCAATGCATACATCATCTTGAGGCAAGGAGTAGTACAAGTCCTTGATGTCCACGGAAAAGGCTCGGACAGCCTCTGGACATTCCTCACGGAGGAAGGTGGAGACAGTACCTGGTGTCTTTATGAGGAAGGGGTCATCAATGTCGAGGAGGCACAAAAGCCTTTGCAGGAACACTCCCAATTGTCGTTGCCAGGTTCCACGCTCAGAAACAATGGCCCGAAACGGGCACAGTTCTTTGTGCGTCTTGGCACTGAAAAACACCGAAAGGCTGGTTTCGTTGCAGGCCTTTATGGAGGAGGCCAACTTGGAGAGTCCGGCTTTTTCGCAGAGCTGAACAGCCTTTGTTTTGACCATCGCAGGAGCCACACCATGCACTTCCTTGAAGTTGCCTAGAATGGCCGAATCAGCTTTGCTCTTGTACAGGTCACCAGGCATCACGACAAAACCGCCTTCTTTGTCGGATAGGAGCAGCTTGAGCCCCGCATTTCGAAGGACGGTCACTGCTGTGCGGAGCCGAACTGTGTTGCCTTTTTTGACCTGCTGGGGCAGGCAGTCGACACCTTCTCTGATGCATCTGTCAGCTTCATCTGTTCTTGCTCTACCGGCAGCTGTGCTGACGAGGCTGAGCAGTTCTGTCTTGTCCAGAGAAGGGTGCTCACAAAATTTAGGACCAAGCTTGAGTAGATCGGCAACATTGTTGGGAATTGAGGCATCCCCGAATGTTGTTACCTCTTGGCCTTGCCCCGGATTCCTACGTCCTCTCCTAGGCAGTCGAACCACCAAGTTGCCCCACAGGAAGTCTGCTGTCTGAGACGCCATTCGCAAATCTTGATGGAACTTCTTCTGAGCACTGTGGAAATGCAGCTCGTTCTGGTTCACAACCTGCAAGCAGTCGGTGTAGAAGCGTACCTGTCGAAATGCTTCAGAGCGCAAAATCCGGCACGTTCTCTTGATGTGGCCCTCCGTTGAGGCGCTCCCTCTGCGCTATGAGCATGGCACTTGCTAGCTCCTCAAAGGTGTTGTATACGCCTAGCGCTAGTAATTTCTTTGTGCTTGTGCTTGACGGTAGCTGTAAGGCCGTTTTGTACGCGGTTCTTATAAGAGTGTCCATGCGTTCTGTCTCGCTTTTGCGCTTGACTTGATACGGTAGCGCGTACGTGACACGGCTGATGACGAGGGCTTGTACCAGTCTTAAGGTTTCGTCCTCTGTGAAACCATCTTTGCTGCGCGCTACTCTGGCGATGAGTGATGCGGTGCTTCTTATAACGTGATTTAATTTCTCCGTGGCTAGCTTTATGCCGTTGTTCTCCTGGATGTGCATACCTAGTATGCGTGCGGTCGGGACGCGCTTTATAGGTTGCCCGGCAATCTCGAGATGTATTGGCGGGGCTCGATGTTCCTTAGTTTGCTTAGGCCGGACTTGAAGGTACTCCGACTTGTGTGGGGCACACCTCATTCCTGCTGTGGTTAGGTATGACTCGATGTATCCGATAGCTGTGAGTAACGTGTTTTCTCTGCCGCCATATGAACCCTTGATTGCCCATAGAGTGATATCGTCGGCATAGAGGGCACATCCGAGTTTGGGGATGTTTTCCAGTTGTAAAGCAAGTTTTGTAAGTCCGATGTTGAAGAGGAAAGGAGATAATATTGACCCTTGCGGAGTACCCTTCTGCGGTAGATCATATATGTCCGATTGTACGCCTGCTATGCCGATGCGAGCTTTGCGGTGGCTGAGAAAAGCCACGACATAATGGTATACTCGCTCTCCGCATCCCATGGCGGCGAGGCCATCTAGGATGGTTTCATGTGCTATATTATCAAATGCTTTTTCTACGTCGAGGGCTAGGAGTATGTTGTTGTTGCTGCCCGGTTGTGGGTTGAGGACCTCTTCCTTGAGGAGGAGGAAGACATCCTGTGATGACATGCCTTTCCGAAATCCGTACATGCAATTGGGGTGTAGTCCATGTTCTTCCATGTGTTGTTCCATTCGAGTGAGTACAATTCGTTCAAGAAGCTTGCCTAGGCAAGACGTAAGCGAGATCGGTCGTGACTGATCGAGCCTGCGCGGTTTTCCTGGTTTGGGTATAAGGACTATGTGAGCTGTAGTGCATTCCTCGGCTAATGCTCCGCCCGGTGCCCATATTTCTTCGTTCAGCTGCTTTGTAAAGGCTCGCAGGGTTTCATCGCTTAGGTTTCTCAAGATGGCGTTGGTAATCCCGTCGGGACCCGGTGCCGTGTTTTTCTTGAAGCTCTGTGCTGCCGCGTGTACCTCCGCATACGTGATGGGTGCATCAAGTATCTCGTTCGGAGCTCCCGGATATTGAGGATATGGTTTCGGATGCCCGGTCCGGATTCCCGTGTACGTTTGCTAGAGTTCCTGTATGAGTTCATCCTCGGTTCCCGGATATTCGCCAACGAGTTTTTGTAGGGTTGTGTTTGTTTCTGTTTTGGTATTTGAATGATCAATGATGCTGCGGAGTATGTTCCATGTCTTTTTGGTGCTTAGCGTGCCTTTAAGCGAATCGCAGAACGTGCGCCAATTGTCCCTGTGAACCTTCAGGGCATAATCGTTGGCCTGTTTAGTGACGTTTGAAATCCTAAGTCTAAGTTTGCGATTTAGCTTCTATTTGCGCCATCTTCTTGTGAGGCCTCTGCATGCTTCCCATAAGTGTAATAGATGGTTGTCGATTGCCGGCGTGTCAGTATCGGTTTGGTACACTTTAGTGTTGGCGTCATATAGTTCTTTGATGCGTTTGGCCCACTCCTTGATCGTGGTTAAGCGGCCTTGATGTTCCGGGAAGGGCAGACTTGTATCTAAATCGAGCTGTTGCCTCTCCCTAAACTTAGGCCAATTTGTAATTTTGGCCTTCCCTAGGGGTCGACGTAGTTTGGCCGAGGCGCTGGTGATTTCGATAATGTAGTGATCACTACCCAGTGAGTCGTCTAGGACCCTCCAGCTTGTTCCCACGGTATTGTTGGTGATGGTGAGATCAGGAGTCGTGTCCCTGCTGGCACTGTTTCCTATTCTAGTAGGCGTACCTGGTACTGTAATTAGTGTGTATTCGTGGCGCTCTATGGCTTCTAAGAGCTTGGCGCCCTTGGTGTCTGCTTTCGAGTAGCCCCACGTGTTGTGCTTTGCATTGAAATCTCCGGATATAATTAGGCGATCGCGGTGCGCCAGCATTCCCTGTAGGTGCCGGAACAATGACGCGAAGTCAGCCTTTCTGTCGCGGGGGGGGGGGGGTACTGTATACGTTGCATACGACTTGTTTAGGTCTGCCCTTTTTGACAGGCCATATCGTGGTGATGAGATGTGGGATTTCCTCACCGGGGAGCACTGTGAGGGTTGTTGCCAAATCTTTGCGGACGAGCGTGGCCACGCTACGGTAGCTGGGGTCGTACTGTATTTTATACCCCATAATTGGCTTCGGTTGCTCTCCCGCCTCTTGCAAGCAGATAATATCCGGGGGTACTAGCGCCGCCTGTAGGTATAGCGAGAGGGATGCGTGCTTGCTTTTAATGTACCTACAGTTCCAAGACCAGATCGTGACGCTTTCGGTTTCCATTTGAGGTTTACGGGCCATGATGGGACTTAGAGGGTATTGTGCTGTCTGTTAGCATGCTACCGTCATATGTCTGAGAGGGTATTTTGCTACTTTTTCGTTTACGCTTGGGTTCCTTGGTTAGGGATTCGTTAACGTATTTCTTTAATTCTTGGAATTCCTTAAAGAACTGTTGAAATTGTTGCTGTATTTGTTGTATTATTTGTTGTTGTGATTGTTGCAGTGCTTGTTGCATTTGGTCCTGGGTTACCAGGTTGCTCTCAGACGGAGAGTACACCTGAGGCTGCTTTGGCTGTGTTGTTTGGGGGGAGGGGAGCAGTTGTGTTTGTAGTGGCGGATGTCCGGTGAGAGTGCTTAGCTGTGGTAATTGAGATTGAGATTGAGGTAGCTGATAACACCTGCTACTTATTGATACCCATTGGTACCAATACAAGCTCTACTGGCTCTATAGGACAAGTAGTAGTTGCCATCTATTTTGCCCTATTGGTGCCAATACAAGCTCTACTGGGCCCTATTTGTACCAATACAACTTCTGCTGGTCCTATTACTGACAAATAGCTGGTGGATACTATTGGTGGATAATAGCTGGTGGATACTATTGGTGCCATTACAAATATATTGGTTCTTTAAGTGACAAATAGCTGTCCCAATGCAATGCAAAGTCTATTGGATCTATAGGCAAGAATTAGATGTCGCCTATCGGGCCCTATGAGTACCAATTGATTTCCAATAAAACCAATAGAGGTGCAATCAGTTACCTATAGAATCCATAGCACAGCTCTAATGGACCAATACAAAATTATATTGGCATTTTTGCTAGGCAATGCGTGACGTCACCCGAAAAAGAGACGCACCCATTGACTATTGTCAGTTTGCCGTTGTAGTTTTATTTTATTTATTGTTATTTCTTTTGTAGGTAGCCTTCACTATAGTGATGTCTGCGGACGACCCACGGGTGGTGACCGGAGAGGATGCGCCGCCGCTGTGAGGCGACCGCCGACAACGCGCAGGCGGTGAGAGGAAAGGGTATGCACCGACGATACGCTTAATTAAGGGAAAATCAAACATCACCCCGTACGTAGCAAGCGGGTGGATGTCTGATTTTCCCTTTATTAGTTGCTTCTCTCCGCCTTGCGGGTTTCCGCAGAACTACTACGTCAGGCGATACGCTTCCGCTTTATATCGAAGTTACGGTGTTCTTGGTCACCGCGCTAGGTCTACGGCCACGGCGATCCACTGGACACTAGCGTGTAACCACTCCGCTGTAGAAAGATCTAGTGTAGACGAATGCAGAAAAAAGAAGTGAGTTTCAACAAATGAACAAAGAAAAACAAGAGGTACATATAGCGAGCTAAAGTAGCATCACAACTACCTACCGTACATGCGCCTTCCTAAAAACTTGAGTTCCAGTTCAATTCAAATTGACATGCTTTTTTAATCCTTGAGAACACAATACTATACTAAAAGTGTACTATAAAGTACAATACTTTGGCAATGTATGGTTTGTTGGCGCGTACGACCAGTTTGAGTTACGATGAGGGTCCTGGTGCATGCAAAAAACTGAGGTTCTTTTGAACCAAGCACTACAGCCACACGCGCTTGTATACATGGCAAAAAAAAAACATCTTTGCCGTTGCGCCACATTGTGATGATAGCGCTCTTCCCAGATGTGTGACGTCATGTTTGATAGCAGGCCGAAAGCTGCGACTGTCGAGAACGCTGTCGTCATGTGATGTGCTTTGAGCCCAGTACATCACCCAAGTGGGGAATAAAGTGGAGGGACTTTTTATCATCCTTGGGGTTTCGTGTGCTGACTATACGTTTCTCGGGGCATATGCGTGGCACCCAGCCCAAGCACGACACTCATTTCGTTGGCGCTAGCACTCGTTAAGGCATCTGCCATTGTGCGTTATGTAACAGGTGCCACGCGAAAGAGAAATTTGATTAGCACTGTGTGGGCAATGATCATACTCGTGCTTGTGTATGACTCTGCCGATGCCTTTAGGCTTTTTCTTGGAGAACGTCTTCCTAAAAAGCCAACTTAGCTTGTGTGTGGCCAAATAGACTACCAGCACACACACACACATTCCCTGACCTCACGCAAGCGATGGGAGAGGCCTGATGCATGTGTTTGATCACTGCCCCTTTGTTGAGCTTTCGTGTGCTTCTTCCATTCGAATAAATGTTGTTACTGTCCATGGCTTTCCTTTTCCTGCGTATAGATTCGGCGACAGATACAAAAGGTGGACCTAACTAACTAGCCGGTGACTTTATGGTGAACCACTTGAGATTCGAAGCTGGTGCCCTTAGAATGATGGCAGGGTTGATCAATATCACCAGAGAAGCAGAAGCTCACAATGTTTTCCGGGTCATTTACTGGGGGCCGAGTTTAATGGCAGAAGCGGATTCATCGCGCGTCTCTCATGCATCCAGCATGTCTGGTCTGCAGACAACGTAAATAGAATAGAGTTCCCTATTGGCATTTCGTGTGTAAGAATATGAGGATTGGGATGCTCTTTTACCACGGACAGCACCTGTAACGAATACGATGGGGCACTTCGCGGGTCGGTATGGCGCCTATTACATGGGGCACACTAGTAGGCACTGTAATGGGCATTTGCATGAGCACGAGTGCACTCTGAGTAAAGGAAAAGAAGGTTGTTTGGCACAGCCTACTAGTGCGTGTAGGGGCACTGCTTGGTTCGAAAGAACCCGAGTTATTTACGAGCACCACGGTGATTGGACTCGCATCATAACTGAAGCTGCACAAATGGCGTGAGAACAGGTCGCATGCGTTAGCAAGCCATCCTACTACCTATCAGTCAGAGAGCCTGCGCTTTTATGGAGGTGCACGTAGGGCATGCGGCCGTAATGATACTGTACATCGCTTTGCCTATTTCTTGTTGTTTATGCTTTGTTTATTTCTTGATTTAGTCTTCAGGAATTCTTTCTTCTGGTAGGTCTTTCACTTCCTTGTATATTGAACCACCGTGGGGGCTTAGCGGCTATGGCATAGCATGGCTAAGCACGATGTTGCGGGATGAAATTCCGACCGCGGCGGCCGCATTTCGATGGGACCCGAAATGCAAAAACGCCCGTGTCCCTAGCTATGGGGGCACGTTAAAGAGCTCCTGGTCATCACAATTTTTTCGGAATCTCCACTACGGCGTGCTGGACAATCTGGTCGTGGTTGTGGCACGTAAAACCCCAAAATTTAATAATACTTCCTTACTTCATTGCGCGCATTGATAATAAATCTTCAGTTGGTGGTCTGTGTTTGTCTTTGTCACTTGTCGCGTCCACCTAGAACCTTTGCGGTGCACTCATGAGCACAAAGAGACGCATGTAGCACAGTCGCAGCCTAGGATTCCAAGGTGGTGTTGTACCAAATTGTGCCCATTATTCCAATTGTCCCTTAAACAATCTTTGAGGCACCTGCCAGTTTGTCCTACAGATTTATCTCCACATCGCACCAGAGTCAAATAAACCGTGGCTCTGGGCCAGACTACAAAACGATTTCTGTGCTTGAGTGCACCCTCCACAGCGGATCTCAGAAGCATGCAAAGCTTAGGTAGCTTTAGCTGCAGAACACTATTTAAGTTATACCAACCATCCTCTGTAAAACTGAGCAGACTTCCCATTACACAAATACCAACTAGATTCTAATCTGCCTAATTTTGTTTCATTCAGTCGGGGGTGTGAGGATTGGGAGGTCAATCCCATCGCTAGTAAACAGTTGTGAAGCTAGGAGTCGGGCATGAATTAGATGGCAGCTGGCTCATGCCGTCGCCCAACTTATCCTCGTTGAGGACGTTGTTGAAGGGAAGGACTGCTCCTCATCGAGAACGAGGAATATGGGTTTATTTACAGTATCTACATAAGGACGTTGCAGTTCATCAGCCTAGCATGACTGCGAGAGAAAGTACACTAAGCAGCCGCACAACAGCGGTTTATAAACACTCGGTCCTCCCTCGATCCCTAGGTGAGGGAAACGTTCGACCAGTGGACGAGCCGCCTCTCTGCGGGAGGGGCACACCCACACTTCCGCACAGGCTCACGACCCCCACCGACGTCAGACGGCCTTCGCAGAGCTCGGGGCTTACGTCAGGAAAGGCACATCTTATTCCCCGAGCTGACCCCCGCAGCGCGGCCGCCGGTGCTCCATTGTCTTGCGTCTTGAAAGGCGCGGGGGAATAGCCCTCCGAAGACGTTTCCTCGGAACCTCCCTTGCTTACGGCAGATCAAGTCGGCGGTGGCGTGTTTAGTCACAAAGCCTGGTTCGTCGAACTCGTCTCGGCAATCCCGCGACGCAGAGTGGCGGACGTGGCGCATTGTCCTGAGGACACAGTCAACTTAGTGATGCCGTGTGGCTAGGGGGTTGCGGTGGCATTCCAGGAAAAGTTGACGCCGCTGTCGCAACTGGCTGGCAAAACTTGCACCTCAGCGGGCCGTTCTTAACAGTGGTCATATCAGCTGTTCACACGTGTGGACACATGGTGTCCCAGCTAACTTTAGCCAAAGTTAAATAAATGCAAATAACACGTAGCTGAGCAAAGCGAAAATAATGTTCTTTGACGTCGCTTGGACGTACACAAACTATATTTATTTTAAATTCCACCTAATGTTATATTTAGCCTTAATTAATCAATCAACTTCTCAAATATTATACCTAGATGAAAAATCTCAATGAGGAAATTGTAAAGTGACATGAAAAACTGCCGATACAGTTCTCTTTTGCTCAATACGTCCTACATAGAAGTGTTTTTCCGAGTGGAAAAGTAGCCAGCAATTGAGCTCAAAATTTTCGCGCGACTGGCCGCTCGAGGCACTTTGCGAGTATTCCGGTCTTTTTTAACGTTCGTAAAACACTTTCCTGTACCGCGTATTGAGCAACACAAAGCTGCATCGGGAGTTTTTAAGGTTCTACAATTTCACGTTGACACCTTTCGTCTATTTATAATATTTCAGAAGTTGATTACTAAATTAGGTTGAATTATCTTATTAGGCTAATTAAAAAGAATCGAGTACCTGCAAGCGATGGCAAGCAACATTGTTTTCGTTCCGTCCAGTTACGCTGCATTTGCATATTTTTCACTCTGGCTAAAATTAGCGTCGACACCCTTTATACAGATGGTTTTTTTTCATATACCACATATAAACTGAATATTCTTAATTTATATAACTATGTTTTTCAGATTCTCATGCAAAGTATATATATAGTAATTAGGTAATATCTTAAAGAAATGGTGCACATATTGCGCTTGCCTAAAGTTGTTCTGTATGCTCATTTTAAACCGTCGTTAAGGGTGTGGCTATGGTCAAATGACTTGGATATTGCTTATTTTAACGAATGAAAATGTCAGTTATTTTCCTGTAGCAAAACCTTTAGGTGGTTACACGCTGACCGCAGTGACCGCACTACAATCCAAGCGAAAAAGAAGGTCGCACCAAGTGTGTGTATATATATATATATATATATATATATATATATATATATATATATATATATATATATATATATATATATATATATATATATATATATATATATACGGGGTATTTCAACGAACACTTGCCACATTTTATTAAAGGTTGCCGGTGGTAGATAGGCAGGTAGCTCAATTTTAGTTGATTAGGCTGTCTACTCGAACCGGCGGCCACTACTTGACAAAAAAAATGAAATGAAAAATCGGGTTATCAACAATAATTCACTAATTACCTATTTCGCTAATTATCTTGTGGCCCATATTGCAATTTACAAATTCTAGCAGTGGACTTCAGAAGGCGGATCCACTGATCCAATTAGAAGGAATTCTCAGGACGACACCAGTTTCGAGACACAAATTCCAGAACATCGCGGACAAAGGAATTCACGAGCCAGTTACTTGTGTGCTTCAGTGCATGAAACCACATGATAACAAAGTAACTGAAACGCCAATGCATTGCTCCGCAATGTTCGGGAATTTACATCGAAATTGGTGTCATCTTGAAAATTCGTTCGAAGAGGATCCGCCTTGAGAACTCTAAGGCTATAAAGGGTAAATTGGAACGTGAGACATAATGCAAATATCTAAAAGTTATTTAGCGATGTTTTTAAAATATTAGTCGATTTCGCATCTCATTTGTTTGTGCAAGTACTGTCCGCCGCTCCGATTTGACCAGCTCATTCACTAGAATTGGAATATCTGCCAGAGGCAACATTGAAAGAGTTTTGAAAGTGTTCGCTGAAACACGGTGTATGTATGTGTGTGAATATATACATATACATATACATATATATAAACTTTCACGAGAGGACAGGCGCGGCGGCCCTGTCGCCTTTGTCTGTTCTATTTTGGGAGGGCGGGGCCATGTGCTTCTCTAAACTGTCACAGGCGATATTGATCACACGTTATGTCAGTGTCAAGAGACAGGCTATTACAGAAACGTAGGCGCGTATGTTGGATGAAGATGGTAGCTCACACCCAAAAACCCAAGTTTTTTGTGTTCCCGCCTCCTATTTTTTAACTAGAATTTTTGTTTCCTCTGAATGAATAAAGCATGACTTTGCAGTAGGCGCCACCTATTCAGCCTAGGGGATCCAGTATTCTCCATTGATTTTCATGGATTCTTATTCAGCCTGGAGGGCGGGAAGCCAGACATCGTCGAGAAAGTTCAGTAAGCCACATGATCGATTACCCCGTCGTGGTTCTTGGGGAGTAAAAAATGTTACAGCTTTAATCACAAGATGTCAAAACGCAGCTGAGAGCATAAATTATCTGTTTGGAAAAGCGTTCTTATGCCCTATGTCAACGCAAGTTAGAGTTTTTCCTGATTGTCCGATGTTATGTAGCAAAAAATATAATTCCAAGCTTTTATGATTAAGATTAAGAGGAGTATTTTTCCTCATCTCCTCACATAGCCATTTTCAAGCGTTGGTTTTTCCTGTGGTATGATGTTGTTCGAGCTACTCCTAGGAAATCAATATTTCTATAGGGAAGGAATCCATCAAACAGAATAGGTCCATATTGTGAACTTCAACTGGCTAAGAAGATGAGCGTAATGATTTAATACAGATTTTGTTCGTGTTAATGGCTTACTAATTTGGACAATAATCGTTCAGTGCACAGTGATGCCTCCACCAAAAATATGGCAAACGAAAGTTGAGATATTCATCCCTAGAAGCTAATTTTAGTTCAACATTAGGCAACAGCAAATGCCAACGACAAAACGCAAGAATCGCGGTGTCATTCCTCATTGCTGGGAAAGGGGAATTCGATAAAAAAATAAATAAAATAACATTTGAAATGCTTTTTTTCTTTTGCATTCAAATTTGGAGGCTAACCTTATGTTTCCCCGAAGGCATTGTCGCTGAAAAACATGCAAATTTGTTTGCATACCAACATTTCTGTGAGCTTACATTTATAGAAAAAAGAACGCATTGTATGAGAATACTGCTTGAATATGAACTACTCTTTCTGTGGGTAAATTAGATCAGTTTGCAGGCACTGCACCTGTATTTATTTATTTTATTTATTTATTGATACTGCAATCCCCACCGGGATTTTAGCAGGGTGGGTTACAATACATGAGAGAAAATACAACACAATGGCAAACGAAATATATGTACATGCCTAGGTCACAGTCAAGAAAGAACAAAAGAAAAATTAAGCAAAACATTTATCAAATGTGCAAATGAAATAGACGAACACTCAACGTATAAATCATATAGGCAGTCACTATAATATTACCAATTATGTTTCAGCCATCAAGAAGGGATGCGAAAGCTGACAAAGAGTCTGCTTGAACGATACAGCTGCTGAGATTATTCCAGTCTCTGACTGTTCGTGGAAAAAATGAATACTTGAAAGAGTCATTATGAGAACGAAAAGGTGTTATTGTTAGTTCATGTCTTTGGCGTGTAGAATAACCGGAAGAAAATGTAATCCATTCGCTAACGTTGACGTTATAGTGCCCCTTAACTAATTGATATAAACATTTTAGACGCGATGACCGGTTTCTATCGGATAACGGGATTCGGTTAGCGCGAGCTTGTAGTTCAGTGATTGAGCTACGTCGAATGTTGTTATAAATGAACTGTACGGCTTTTTTTGGACATTCTCTAGTTTCAGAATATTACCTTTTGCATAGGGGTCCCATATTATAGCAGCATAGTCTAAGACTGGGAGGACAATGGATGTGTATGCTAATCTTCTTACAGCAGGGGTAGCCAAAGTTAATGTTCTTCTTAAAAATAATAACTTTCTATAAGCATTCGCTGTAACGTAGTGAATATGTTTGTTCCACCTAAGATTGCTTGAAATCCATAGCCCAAGATATTTGTATTCAGACACTTCAGACAAAAGCACATTGTTAAAATTATACGGAAACGATAAGGGCCTCTTCTTACGAGTGATCCGCATGAAAACGGTCTTGTCGAAGGTTATACACATCTGCCACCGCTTACACCAAGAAGCAACACGCTGAAAATCATTGTTCAACAATGCCTGATCAGATTGATCATTAACCTCCGTATATAGAACACAATCGTCCGCGTATAATTTTATTTTGACAGAGATGCCTTCTACCATGTCGTTTACATACATAAGAAAAAGCAGTGGCCCTAGGACCGAGCCCTGCGGGATACCCGATTTTACTGGTAACTGGTTAGATTTATGTCCTTTGAACGCAACAAACTGATAGCGATTGTTCAAATACGCTGATATCCAATTAACAAGTTGAGAGTTTTTGAGCAGACTATTTAATTTAAATAACAATTTACTGTGTGATACTTTGTCGAAAGCTTTTGAGAAATCCATAAAAACTGCATCAATTTGTTTTACGTTATTGACAGATACGGCAAAATCATGGATAGCAGCAACTAGCTGTGTACAAGTTGAGTACCCTTTCCGATATCCATGCTGGCATTTTGTTAAGATGTTATGTGTATCTAAAAAATCCACGATGTGTTTATGTATTATGTGCTCTAATGATTTGCAAGTGTTAGAGGTTAAAGATACCGGACGGTAATTCTTTATAGATTGTTTGGCACCTTGTTTATGAAGTGGTGTTACTCGGGCTGTTCTCCAGTCATTCGGGAGTTGACCTTTTTCCAAGGAACGTAAAAACACAATTTCCAAATATTTCGAAACCCATTCGGCATACCTTTTTAGGAAAGTGTTGGGTATATCGTCTGGGCCTGAACTTTTCTTTTCATCAAGTTTTAAAAGCATGTGGAATATACCCTGTTCGCTTATTGATACATCAAAAATAAGGGGCCAACAATCCTCAAACATAGGTAAGACACCATCATCACTAGTAAAAACTGAGTGGAAATGCTCATTAAATAAGTTAGCAATTTTTTCTTCATCATTCAAGTGAATGCCATGAACTTCAAAAACATCGCATTGGTAATGTTTCGGTGACACCTCCCGCCAAAATCTATCTGGAGACGCTGTGATGAATTTAGGCAATGATTCTTCATAGTAACGTTGTTTCTCAGTAGATAATTGGATCCGAAGTTTAGATGAAAAAGAGAGAAATTTCTGCCGTTGATCTGGTGAAGCACTGCTTGATTTTTTCATTTTATCTTTTAACCTCTTGAGCTGCCATTTCAATCTCAGCGTCTCCCGAGAAATCCAAGGATTCTTGTTTCTTTTCTTAACAATAGTTGGTACATAGTTTTCAATGCATTTATTAACAATATTCTTAAAGCGTTTCCATAGTTCCTGCACATCTACAATATTTTCTAAAAATGCATCTAAGTAAAACGAAAGTGTATCTATAATCGAAACATCATCAGCTCGGGAGAAATTGCGGAATCGGACAGCGCTAAAGATGTCTTTCCAATTTATATTATTTATGGTTAGTAACACAGCCTCGTGATCCGATATACCGGGAAATACATCGCTCTTAGTGTGACTACTTATGGTCCCACTTACAAAAAAGAGGTCCAGGATTGTTTCAGAATTACCCTGTATTCTAGTATAGGTATCCACTAACTGTAATAAATTAAAAGAAAAGACAATGTCCAAAGACAACTGCCAGGGGTCCTCCTACCAGTAATTTAACAATATATTAAATAAATATTAAATATATTCGTAACAACTTCCGAAACTGTTATCAAAACAGTAAGAAGCGAGTAAGCTTCCTGCAAATTCGTATGCACCTGCAGGAAGTTGCAAGAACCTATCCTGTTTCTACTTTATTCCTAGATCTTTCTGGATCAAACCCAATAGCCTTGGGCATATTAGACGGTCTCCATACGGACGGAATGCGTTTCTCAACAGACCGCTTGTTTCACCACTCATCATTAGTACCGGAGGAGGTCCCACAGTTACAATAGCTGCCAGGGGGGCCTCCTATCAGTAATTTAACAATATAACAAATAATACATGATGGCGTTAAGTTTATATAACGCGACAGTATTGATCGCATTTTGAAGAATCGAAGCTTTAGTGACTATTGAGAGAAATGTATTTTTATAGTTCTCGAACGTTTCTTGGATGAAATAAAGGAATGAGTTGAGGGGGGACGAGTTGATAGTTACATGTATAACTCCTCAAGAGTGCCACATACCTGGATTTCTAAAAATTATTTTGTGGTCTTATATTAGGCGAAATATATATACCACACCGCTGTTCAGTGCAGGTAAGAGTAAGCAAATGTACTTTGCACACTTGCTAAGATAAAAATTGGAGGACGCTTAAGCTTCGCCTTCAAGAGTGGAACGCGACAGCGTTCCCGTCGACCCGCCAAGGGGTGTAAGACAATGGGCTACAGAGCAGCCATCACTTACGAGGCGCCCCGCATCGGACTTAGCGCCCACCTATCACGCGGTGAGCGTCGAGCAACGCAGCGTTCGGCGCGGCAACGAAACGTGCGCCTGAGCGAACGGAACGAACCAAAGAACTCGGTGTCTCGGAGGGGAAACGATCTACGCCAGCCAAACGTCGGGATCGGCACGGGCAGAGAGATAGATAGATAGTAATCTAAAGAAAGGAACGGCGCTTCATTCTGCAACTGGGAGCACGGCGAAGCGTCGTCAGGGGAGAGGGAGTCGGGACCGCGACGCGCCTGGCACCGGTCCCAATGCACGCGCGGCGCGCCTCCTGTCGGGGCAGCCCCGTACATTGACAGGCAGGGGTCTTCTGTGTTTGGCGCAAGATGGCTCTGCGTGTGCGGAAAGCGCAGAAGAAATGAGCGGAAGCGCACTTCGCGACTCGTGTAATTGCGACTTCTGTAAGTTACATGTTCGTAATTACCGATATACACCACAGTATAACTTTCCACGGCTGTCGGTGGACTGTCGAGGAAGACGTGTACTATCCTTCGCGTCGGACCATGAGCTCTGCTGCCTAAATGATGGCAGTACCACCTTTCTGCGGGGATTGACATACAGCAGCTGCCTGGACTTGACTTTTGTTTCAAGATGCCTGAGTGCCAGTGTGAAATGGTTCACGGACAACGAAACGCATGGTAGTGACCACGTTCCAACGTATGTTAAAATCGACGGCATACGCAAGTCGCACTCTACTGCAGTTCTTCACCACGTCGACTGGCCTAAATACACGTTGCTCATGGAGAAGAATTGCCAAGAGATCCGGGACTGTCTGCCTGGCAACATCGAGAAGGTAATTAACACCGCTGCTCAAGAAGTCACAAGATCTTTTAGGCCTATTCCTACATTTTCTGAATTCGAAGCAGAATTGGAGCGGCTTCGAGCGATCCGCCGTCGCGCGGAAAGAAGGTACAGGCGCACCAAGTCCATCTACGACCTAAGGGAGGCGAGACGCATACAGAAGAAGATCCAGCGTCGGATCAACTCCCTGCAGTCTCTAAGATGGAAAAACTTCTGTGATACCCTTGATCCGCATAAACCCCTGTCACATATATGGTGAACAGTGTGTGGTCTTCGAACATCACCGCAACAACGCCACCCCTTCAAATGCCTGGCTCTCTACCAAGGTCGCAGAGAGATCGACGTAGCGGAGGACTTCTGTTTCAAGGTTGCTGGTCTACCGCCATCGTTCGCTACACGTGATCCCCGTTATGTTCCAATCTCGCGGGATTCTCGTATGGACAATCTGTTTTCCCTCGAAGAGTTGCAGGCGGCGTTGGCAGCGTGCAGACGTTCCTCATCGCCTGGGCCTGACGGGGTGACATACGTAGCTCTTGGAAACCTCGGTCACACAGCCCGGCATGCACTTCTAGACGTGTACAATTATTCATGGCGTGAAGGAGAAGTTCCAGCTGCATGGAAGTCCAGCCGCCTTGTGCCTTTGCTCAAGCCAGGTAAATCAACCCTAGACGTGGCGTCTTATCGTCCCATTGCTCTGGCCAGTTGTCTAGGAAAGGTGATGGAGAGGATGGTGCTGACGCGTCTAGAGTGGTATCTAGAACATTACAAGTTATATCCTGACGCTATGGCAGGCTTTCGACGCGGACGCTCTTCTATAGACGACGTCATAGATCTTGTCTCGTCTGTTCAGCACGCAAAAAGCCTCAGGAGACTGTCAGCGGCGATGTTCCTGGATGTTAAAGGGCGCATATGACAACGTAACCCATCAAGCCATCCTGGACGCCTTGGGTGATGTCGGCCTAGGCGGCCTTGTTTTTCGGTAGATATCCAGCTTCCTGGACAGGTCATTCTTTGTGCAAACAGAGGACGGTGCGTCATCACAACGCAACACCTACCGAGGCGTACCACAAGGCGGAGTCTTGAGCCCCACTCTATTTAACCTGGTGCTCATCGACCTGGTTCATACCCTTCCAGAATCCGTCCAAGTGTCCATCTATGCAGACGATATATGCATTTGGTCATCAGGAGCGACGCGTCCTCAGGTGCGCGCCAGACTTCAAAAAGCGGCCACACTAACATCCGGTTATCTTCGAGCACGAGGTCTGGAGCTGTCCGGCGGGAAGTGCTCTATAGTCGCCTTCACGCGTAAAGCAATGACACCATACGTTATCAGAATTAATGGACAGCCAGACGCCTACGAGAAGACGCACCGCTTTCTAGGGGTAATAATCGACCGAGACCTTTCCTGGAGTCCGCATATCTCCTACCTAAAAAGGAAATTAGTCATGTCTTGCCGCTTGAAGTACCAGCGCGCACGTCACGTCGCCTTAACAATAGCCATAGTTTCATGCGCATATTCGGTAATACACTGTCATTTAACGCATCAGCACTGCCACGTGTCATAACCGTATGGAACAGCCTTCCTGAAAACATTGCGAGCATAAGAGATCGTGACGCTTTTCGCGAAGAATTGCTGAATTTCCTGTAGAAACATTGTATAAGGATGTTATTGACCTGCTTTCCTTCGCTGTTTTTCACACTTGTATTTCTATATTTTTGTGAGCATGAGTATATTACTGTGTTTACGCTCTCTAAAGCTTAGCCTAGACAAACATTTATTGAACTTCGCTTTACTTATCTTGTGAATGCATGTATAGATATTTATATTCTCTACTCCTGTACTGCTTTACTTATTTTGTGAAAGCCTGTATTGATGTATATATTATTTACACCTGTTGAAACACTTACTTTGTGTCCCCCCTTACCCAATGCCCTTAAATGGGCCTGTAAGGTATTTTAAATAAATAACCCACGTGCTCAGATTTCTTGCGGGAAATTCATGGGGTGCGTCTGTGAGTGCGATGCTCCTACTCTACAACGCACTGTTCCTCGGTCTCCTGCGCTATAGCTTACCTGTACTGGGAGGGACCGGTAAGACCAACCTCCGTGCCCTCCAATCTGTACAAGCTCAAGCTCTGCGAATTTGCCTTGGTCTTCCCAGATGTGCGTCCACGGCAGCAACAATAGCTATCGCGCATGACCACCCCATCAACACGTATCTTCAAGTCGACACTTTAAGGATGCATATCAGGCACTTCGCCCGACTTCCATCGCATCATCTCGCCTCCCTTCCTGACGCTCGACCTCGTTCGGCGTTTAGCAAGATTATTGCCGCCAACCATGGAACTTTACCGTCAAACTTCACGCCTGCAGCACGACCATCTCAACCGCTGTGGTGCCTCCATGCACTCCAGGCTCTTCTTGTTATTCCCGGTATCAAAAGGAAAACAGAGATGTCAACTTTCGCCCTCAAACAAACCGTGCTTTCAGTGCTACATGAACAGCACAGAAGACGCATCCACGTTTACACAGACGGTTCTGTATCCTATAATAGTTCAGGTGGAGCAGTGGTGATTCCCACAGAGTGCGTCACCCTCAAGTTCAAGACATCTCACATTACATCATCGACAGCTGCAGAACTCGCAGCTATCCGTGCTGCTCTGGAGTTCATTGTTCAGAAATCATCACATGCATGGTCCATCTTATGTGACTCAAAGGCAGCTCTTCAGTGTCTGATGTCCCCTTTCAACCATGGACCAAATGAGCAACTAGTAGCAGACATCCGACTACTCCACCATGACGCAATCAACAAGGGACACAACATCATCTACCACTGGATACCGGGTCACTGTGGAATTTCAGGAAATGACAGTGCGGATGACGCTGCCCGGTCGGCTCATGATGGCGCCCAGATTATACCCATACCGCTGTCAAGGACAGATGCAGCCACAAGTCTTCGCTCCCTCGCCCGCGAGCTTACACAGAATATGTGGAACACCAGTGAATTCACGAACACACGTCTCCACAAATTGGATCCACGTCTGCAACTCCGCCTACCACCAGGGTTGCCACGAGCGGAAGCAACACTTCTGTGCCGCCTGTGGCTCGGCGTGGCATTCACGAACTCATATTCATTCCGCATTGGAATGGCCGACAGCCCTACTTGTGACACCTGCGGCTGCGAGGAGACGATTGAACACCTCCTTTGTGACTGTCCCCGTTACGCAGTACGAAGAACAGTGCTCGTGACCGCTCTCGCAAAACTGGACAATCGTCCCTTTACAGAGGAAAAAGCTCTAGGACATTGGTCCAGACGGGCTTCGGCACACAAGGCCTTAAGGGCTTTGTTGAAGTTTTTAAGGACGTGCGAACTGTGCGACCGCCTTTGAACGTTGTAGAGCGTAGTTTCACGTTACTGTGCGAATTTCCTTTTTTCCCTCATCTTCTTCTTTCTCCTTTCATTCCCTTTACCCCTTTCCCCAGCACAGGGTAGCCAGCCGGTACTTACACTGGCTAACCTCCCTGTCTTTCCTCTCCTTTGACTCCTCCTCCACGGCTCGTTTCGAAGGCAACACCACATTCACTAGAGGCGCGTTTGTACCGCTTGGAAGCATAGAACTCGTGGCTGAGTGGTAGCGTCTCCGTCTCACACTCCGGAGACCCTGGTTCGATTCCCACCGAGCCAATCTTGGAAGTTGCTTTTTATTTATAAAGCGCCTGCCGTGATTTATCGCTCACGGTCAACGCCGCGGACGCAGACACCGACATCGCGTTAAAACGCCAGTCTGCCGTCAACGCCAACCGTTCATTGCACATGAGAAGTTCTAACAGATACGAATAGAATAAAATAGAATTCATTGACAGGAAGGACAGAGAGGTTGACCTGTGCTACGGCGCTCTAGCCTGCTAGAGAAAGAGGGAAGGGGAGTGAAAGTACTAGGATGGGTGATGATGATAAGGGAAGCAGTGAGTGCTTATGTATATGAGACAGCAGAAATGTTAGCGCCGCCCGTCGAGCTTGGTGTTCTGCAGAAACTTCAACAAGACTTTAGTTGCATGCATTGAAGTTGCAGTGTCAGGCCATTGGCCGACAATAGCTTCCTTCGACAGTGGTTGCCTGCCAACGCTGGCTAGGAAACGTTCCAACATCCTTCGCTCCAGCATATATGGTGGGCAATCGCACAATATCTGTTCCAGTGTTTCAGGCATCTGGCAGTGTTCACAATCAGGGCTGTTCGACTGACCGATGCGGTGCGCGTAGCGACGCGTGAAAGCAACGCCCAGCCGAAACCTCTATAGCAATGACGTTAACCTTCGGGGGCAAACAGAATTTACCGTCTCGGTCGATCATACGTAGGCGTCAGTGGATGTTGTAATTGTAGGCTCTGTATGCCTTTGTAAGGTCCTGCATGAGTACCTTGATAATAGAGTTGGTGTCAACTCGTGAGTAGGCAATCCGTACTTCATCAGAGGAAGAGGAGGCCGATCTTGCCTCACTGATAGCGAGTTCATTGCCAATTACATCACAATGACTAGGCACCCACTGAAAGGTGATCACGTGGTCACTTAGCTCGGCACTGTGATGAAGTTGGGTGATTTTCCTCAGGAGCAGGTAATATAATCCTTTCTTTGAAAAGCATTTTAGCGCTTGTAGCGCTGATTTGGTATCGCAGAAGACCGTCCATTTCTGAGGTGTCTGCACACTCACAAAACTGACAGCCTCCCTTATTTCCACAAATTCCGCACCCGTAGATGTTGATTTGTGGTCTAATTGAAATAGCCGAGTAATACCAAGTTGTGGGATGACAAATGCGGCCGTTGTGGGAGATGGTGTGACCGAACCATTTATATATACTTGTACAGTACCACTATATAATGTAAATATGGGACAGGGTGAGCTGTTTCAAGCCTTGCTGCGATATGCTTTGCAGTCCTTGGTTAGCGCAGTCTGTGACGATCTCCCCTAGTCCAAACCGCGCGAACGTGGGCGACTGCCGGCGCTTGCACAAGCGATGCACGCACACAGGCAATACATGCACTAATCGCAGGAATCTTCGTCGTTGTTTTCTTTTCATTGCTTTGAAGTCAACCGCAGTGATGTATCGCGCCGTGCTTGAACTGATGCGGCCTTGTATTGTCAGCCGTGAAAAACACGTAAATGCTCTGACGCCTATAGTAGTTTTGGAGCAATCACGCGAAGAATAGCTGTATGCAAGTCAACAACTGGCTCATCCCAGGAGTAATAGGACCGTCGCTGCATTAGGTCGCAGTCTTCTGGACAGAACAACAGATATGTCTCGGCGCCGCTGTAGAATAATTGCGTTGCCGAAGCACTCCAGAGGACTGCAGCGGTCCCAAAACGAAGCCTTTGAAAACGCGGAGCATCCTTAACTAAAGAAAACCTACGGAGGCAACCGGCGTCGATCCGAAAAACCTGACGAGGCGAGCGACAGATAACAAGGCCGCCATGTTTATGCACTAACTTCACTCAAGGAGTGATTCAAGGAAGCTGCAAGGCTACCTTGACATTGTCGAGTAAAACGCTCGAGCTTTCCTTCACTCAGGGCGTGTTTCTAGTGGATGGCCTATTTGTGAAACGAAAAACCGCACTCAAGGCGCGTTTCGAGTGGAAGGTCGAGTCGAGGTGCGTTTGTGAATACGGAGGTTACTGCCTGTCATACGTTCTTTTTTTATCTCGCACCCCGCACGTGCGCTACCCTTCGTGGTCGCAGTATAGGCTGGCGGCGTCTGGCTGCACCCTTGTGCACCGTAAGCGGCGCGTCAGTTCCTGAGAGAGTGTGCTCGCAGGCTGTTCCACTCAGTTTACCGGATGTAGATCGTACCTCATGTACCTCGTTTGAACCAATCCGACGTGGCGTGGCAACGACGTGGCAACTTTAGAATTTTTCCCACAGAAGCTCTTTTGGCTGCCAGATCTGAAGTTGTGTATAAGTTAGCTCTGTCGGTACAACAAAATTATTATCGATTACTTCTCTGACCGCTCATGAGGTACGTATTCAATAGTCACCGGGCCACATTGTTGTTCTAGGCTGCTTGAAATAATAACTACTACAGCGCATGTAATAGCTACCTCCGCCCCAATTGCATATAACTTATAAGAGCCGAAGAATGTTCATTACGCTCTCCAGCGCACACTCTTCGAAGGCATAACAAGCAGACAAGTCATCTGTCAATTATCTGTAACTCTATTACTACTGTTGTCAGGAAATGCAACAGATTGAAAAAAAATTTGACGCATCCTTGCACTGGGTGCGTTTGACGTAAATTACGCATTTCATATATATTCTAGTAAGATAGTGTAAGGATTAGTAAAGGCAAGGCGCAGAAGACCAGGACTCAAAATGAAACACAAACGACAGGACCGGCGCAACTCGAGACTGACAAGCTCAAATGGCGATCAGGTAGACGCACAAACGGAGCCTCGCCTTTACTAATTCAAGCATGAACCAACTAGCCCAAGCAAGAGGTTTACATTGTGTAAGGCCCCGGAATGTTGTTTAGAGGATATTTACGGCATTTCAGGGCAGAACATAATAATAGAACGCCAATGGTAGTACCGAAATTAGCTTTGATTTGCCACGCTAGGAAGACCATTTGAACCTTGTTTCCATGCACTCTAATGCTAAAATGAAATACTGGTTTTTTAAATGCGCAAACCTCGATTGAATTATACGCACTCCATAGCGGCGTGCTGCGGAATAATTGTGACCACCTGGGCATCTTTTACCTGCCCCAATGCATGGAGCACGCGTGTTTTTGCATTTCGTCCCCATCGAAATACGGCCGCCGCGACCGGGATTTGATCCCGCAGCCCCATGCTGAAGGCCGAAGTGACTAAGGAACCACCGCAGGTACGCTGTAAGATTAGTAATCAGATAAGTTGTATGTGGTCGTGCCCTGACAGCTGAATTATGCTGTGAACGCCCTTCTCAACCACTTAATATGCAGAAAATCTCAGAGGCTCCCTTTGAATGCTAGTTCGTTTTTTACATTCAGTTTAAAAGAAGTGTCTTGCTTTTGAATGAATGTTACACTTGCCAAGAGCTGTGAGGGATTCTACATTCTGACTTAGAATTTGCGCTGAATAGCTACACCTTTATGTGCTTGTGCCCGTTATGGAAAACGTTTTTGTGGGCCCCACGAGTTGTCCTTCCAGCGTTTCTCGTTATTAATATATCTTTTTCGTATTCATTTTAATTTGATGGCTTGCTTTGGCTCTTCTTACCCGCCGCGGCGGCGTAGCGGCTATGGTGGTGCGCTGCGAGGCACGAGATCGAGGGATGCAACGGTTGCCGTGCCAGCCGCATTTCGATGTGGCGGAAATGCAAATTCGCCCACGTACCGTGCACTGGCTGCTCGTTAAAGAACCCCAGGTGGTCAAAAATAATCCAGAGTACTCCAGTACGACGTTGCTTATATACAGACCATGATTTTTGCACGTAAAACACCCCAATTCATTCACGCAGGCTTTTCCCGGCGTTTGGTGATTCGTGTATATATATATATATATATAATAAATTTTCAGTGAACGACATTGCACTCTATTTCCCCAGCAAGGAATTCCCATTTTGAAACCATTGGGCCCAGGTAGCCATAGAAGCCAAATACATATAAAAAGTGAGCGCTGCGAATCGTCTAGATTTGGCGATCAAGCGAGGAGTCTCAGTACGCATTCGCTGCCAAATTTCGGTTGGTGTGTGTTATCGTACTGTGGTGCTGTAGCAAGTTTATGAAAGTTCAAGCACATCAACGCTCTTGCTTAGTGAATAAAATTTCGATTTCTTCTGAAATGTCTACCATGGTGACTAAGGAACGCGTTGATCACTGCAGTATGAAACGCGTTTCTTGTCTTAATGCGCCATTTTCCCGAGCTGGTTTATCAAACCTTCGCATAAAGTGATTTTCACTGAACATGGCACCTGCATAACCTCAATGCGATCAGCATTCTTACAATACATCACGCATTTTACGGGTATCTAGGTTTGTAGGTCACCGTTATAACCATTTTCCCGCCATGTTCCGTCACTATATAGTATGTAATCTAATGAGCAGAACATCAGGCTGTTGGTCTGAGCGAACCATGTTGCAAACCAACCATTGGACCAACTTCGGTCCTTGAGTATGGAAAATTAGCTATAGTTTGAATAAAGTTCTTTGATGACAACTGAAGTCAGTTGGCATGCTCTACTGGGTATGTCCCGCTCTTCGAAAAACATTTTGGATGCGAACTCAGACCACTGAGTATTTGTTAACACGCCGTAGTTGGGGTCCCCGAATTAAGTTGCGTGCACCTAAATCTACGTACACGGATATTTTCGCTATTCGCCCAATCGATTTCAATAGTCTTGTCTAAATGTATATTTATTAAGTAATTAATAATTTATTCATTTTTTTATTTGTTTGTTTCACGTACTTTGAAGGCCCGAAGGCGTTACAGAAAGGAGTGGAGTCAAAACAAGAAGTAATGCAGTAAAAATACAAACAAAAAGTACTAACAAAAAATATTAACAAAAGGCATTCTGAACGGCGGTGTTGAAGTTAGCAGGGTCGGTGATGAGTGCGATTGAGGCGGGAAGGCGATTCCAGTAGGTGCTTGTCCTGGGGATGAATGAGTCACTGTGGTGGGTTGTACGGAACAATGGCACCCCGATTTTAAGGCTGTGGTCAGTGCGGGCCGAAATATAAAACGGAGGGGCAATTAGGGTTTCTTTTAAAAGGGGGTTCAAATGAAAAACTTTGTGAAAAAGGGAGAGACGGGAAGATTTCCGGCGTGACGAAAGATCAGGTAAGATAAGAGTTCGTTTCATTGAAGAAATACTTGCATAGCGAGAATAATTTGATAAGGCAAAGCGTGCACCGCGGTTTTGAACACTTTCAAGAGTAGAAACTAGCGAAGACTGAGTCGGATTCCAAATTGCTGAAGCATACTCCACTTTAGAGCAAACTAAAGTTTTGTAAAGGGTTAGCTTCAGGGAAGAAGGTGCAGAGCTAAAATTACGGCGCAATTAACCAAGCATGCAATTAGCGTTTTTAGTAACATAGTCAATATGCGAGTGCCAAGAAAGGTTATTTGATATGTGAAGGCCGAGATATTAAGCTTAAGTGTTCCACGCAGACTTCGCGGTGGTGCCGCTATCTTGCCCATCGTGTCCAGAGGTATTCGCCAAAGAGCCTGACAGCATACACGCTCATACATGACGCCTCTCAGCGTCATGCATCATCGTCATGAGTTATTAGTCGTCGTGAGATAGGTTATGACAGAGTTTTCTTTTATTCATTCTTCAGTACTTCCTTGTACAATGAAATAGCATCTAAAGAGGCATATCTTCCAATTTTTTCGTAACATGCTAAAATATGGGACACTTTAATTATGTTTACGCAAACAATGCACGCAGGCGAGTATTCCGGTGACAAAGAGCCGAAAATAATGGCAGAAACCTTTCATATGCTGAGCTCATTCCTCGGTTGAATAGAATTCGAGGGCTCTACGTGCGCAGTGATGTAGTGGGAGAACTTCGGATTAATTCTGACCGCCTAGGTATCATTAACATCCCCAATAACACGGTACACGGGCATTTTTTTTGCATTTTGCTCACATCGAATCCACTTTGATCCCATGATTTGGATGGGATTTAATCCCACCACCTCGTGCTTTGCAGCGCGACACCAAAGCCCCTAAGCCACCACGGCGGGTCGTTCCTCCCAAGTACATGAATACATCAGTCTCATTGATATCGGCGAGCACGATAACCGTTACTCGAATCGAGGTCAGCTGCTTGATCAGCCTATTATTTTCTACATACGCATTGCACATTCCAGTGCGGTTGGAGGCTTTCACGTCGTCCCGAAACTGTACGGCAGAGATCACCATGTGCATAAAATTCGTTCAGGACGGCGACCTGACGTTGTCCATGTACCGACAGCGCTCAGAGACATTTTCCACGTTACAGCAAATTGACACTACACGCAAACCCTTTTTATGGGAGAAAGATATGTAAAAAAATGCTAGGATTTTGCCTGCCAAATTCAAGATACCATAATGAGGCACGCCGTAGTGGGGAACTATGGAGTAATGTTCACCACCTAGGGTGCCTTAACATTCACCAAAGCACGGCCCACGGACGTTTCTGCAGGCCAGATAACTTATGCGGCCAAAGAAAGCAATTTTCTTTCTAGAGAACAAAAAAAAAGTTGCCTACTAACGAGGGGTTCTCGATAATACACCTATGTTGAATGTTTAGAGACAAAAGATTGTTAGTAAGTTGTGTAAGCCATAAAATTATTAATTCTAATGTTTGCACACGTGTATAACACAATTCGCGTCCGAGGAAATTGTGTAAATATTCTTTCTCGCGTTTGAGGTGCTTGAACCATGACCTAATTATGAGGCATGAGGCCAGCCGTGTAGGGGGCTGCGCAATGATTCAAGCTCTTGTGGCTGTCCAAAGTGCATCCAAAGATGAGTGTGCCTTATTTTGGATTTCACCTCCAATCACGTGAAGCGTCCCTTAGTGATTCTCACGCTTTCTGGCAACTATTGGTTGTGCAACTGTAATCTCTACCGGAAAACGCCGCGCTGTGATTGGTAGACACGTTTCACTCAAGGTCAACTGACGCTCAACGCTACCCGTGCCTTGCTCACTGCGCAACGGGGCCCTCAAAGCTATCGCTTTAAAATGTGGCCACCATGGTGACGAATCAAAAATGCGACGTGCTTAGAAGCCCAATGGCATGACCGATAAATCACCGTGGCAGGCGCTTAAGCTTTCGTGAGCAATTCTATCAGTTGAAGATTTTATATTCCCTGCTAGAAAAGGGTTTCGTCATGGGCAATATCTTAACTTTATGAGCAACCCCTGGTATTAGACGTGGCGCATTTGGGTACCGCAGCTACTACGCTCTCTAACAGGAAAGGCGTCATTGACAACGTACTAAAACAGTGGCGTGAATATCTTTCTTTGTTCTTCAGGTGATGAATCTTAAAATTAAGGTTCGATGCGTCTCTATATACATACGCTTCTGGCATCATCGTTGCGGATGATACTGTTCCTTAATAAAAACAACCCCACGTTGCCCTCTGACAGACTACTACAGATAGCAGGTAAATTGTATGTAGAAAATATTTTTGGGGGAATTTTCTTCGCCTGCCTACAATAACTCAGATAAGGGAGCTTAATATATATGGCTCTCGCTATTTAATGGACGCTGCAACATCAGACATCGCATAGTCACCACTCATTGTCGAGTGTACTTTAGGCTGTTCTATTGTCTGTAGCTCACCTGGTAGCCCTTTCCTTCTTCAATAAATCTTTTCCTCTTCCTTCCTCAAAACAGCAGTTTGAAACCTGAGCGTTTCTTTTCCCTAAGCATTCATAAAATACAATGAGACTGCTGCAGAGAATGGCGCTTTAATGAATCCAGTTTCTTGGAACAAAGAAAACACGGACTTCCGCGTTTTAATTTCCATTGTAAGCTTTTCACTGGAAAGCTCTCAAATAATCCTCCCATTTTTTTTATAGTGCAGGTGATTCGCTCTCTTTACTTTCACAATATAATACCTTCCACTCTTGTAATATGAAACTTACATCATTAACAAGGTTTAACAAAGAACACGTGGCACAGGAACCGAGAGAGCATGAGTGGTACAAGAATGAGCACGAACCATCCATGTCCTTTATGGGAGAGAACGGTAGCTCTTTGTTTTAGTCATTCCATCTCTTTCCTCTTTGTAAACAATATACACCACCTCAGCCAGGGCCAAGATGAGATTTCTTAAATCGCCAACGCTTCTACTTGTTGCCAAAGTACTGTGTTCTATTAGCAAACGCTAAGCAACAGTTACGGCAATAGTGTCAAACATATGTGTGCACCTTTGCATACTTCCCCATTGTGACCTCAAACTATTGCGTGTATTACGTAGCTACAAAGACCACTTCAGAAAACGTTGTAGGGCTATACTGGCCGCAACACATGAAACATTGTAACACCCTTAAGGGTGGAAATCAGTTTGTCGCCGGGCGGACACCCTAGGGGTGCTGTTGCCTACACCCTACCGTTCGGGTGCAATTATAGCCCCCTAGAGGATGGGTGTCCAGCAAAATCAATTTAGGATGCAAGGGTGCTAATCCACATTAACACACATCTATGTGGGTGTTGGAAGGGTGTACATCCTTTTATTTCTGGTGTGCGTGGAAGGCAGGTTCGGCAATACACGCCTTCAATTACTATGTAGAGCGATCCATGCGTAACTCTCGTGTGTGCCAGAAGGTTCAAATTCGGCTACCAAACGCACCGTCCAAAAGCCGGCCTTGAAGCTTCGATGGGCATACGCAACACCTATACGTGTGGATCACATTACATATTAGTAATTCATGGTATATATTAATTGGACACTTTTGAGCATGATATATCAACACTAACTGTTATCACGATTTCCAGATCCGTATAACATGCAACACACACTGGTAAGAGATGCTGAATTTTCACGAAAAATATAAATGTGTTTATTGCATGCTACAATACAGAGTACAAGATATACATAAATCACATGAAATTTAAACGTGCACAATTACCGAACAAATTGGTAAGTACAAGAAGATGTACATTTCCCACAAACGTATTTAAGTATATGTATTGATAAAATCGGTTCTTATTAAAGAAGAAACGATGTATAGCGACATAGAAAGAGCCTGAGTTGACCTCGCAGTGTTTTGGGCCAAAAATGGAATAAATTTTTAGTATTAAGTTCCAATGAACGAAAATTCGAGCCTTGATGCCTTGAAACAAAAAAGGATATGGGAAAGGAAAAAAGATGCTGAGCAAACGCACAAGAAACACAACTGTTATTATTTTGTACACCAGTGTCATGACAAAGCATTATGAAATGTTTGGAAAGTCGATGTAAAGCATTACTGGCCAGCTTATTTGAGATTGGAACAATATTTCCCAAGCATAGAGGTGCTTTAAATAAGGCTGAGGCCAGGAGCATTATTCCTCATTTTCTCTTTCTACCAAGTGTACTTGAGCACAAAAAATAGGTATAATTCGTTAGTGCCTAAATAGTTCATTTTTCTTTTGTGAAATGCGAGTTCTCTGGGCAAAAGTGCTGTGTAGCAGATTTTGTAACTATATATAAATTTTTGTTTTGTAACCCGAAGGCACTGGTCTGTTAACAATATTTAGTTTGAAAATGCGTTCTTTTCCTAAAAGACTGCATATTCCACATTTACTACTGTTTGGGTGCAAAGTGCAGTATCAATGGAGGCCTCATAAAAACAAAGCACGGTTGATTAAACTATTTTGCTGAGCACGAAAGGTGGATAGTGTTTTAAAATACATTGTAAATTTCTAAGTCATTTGCACTTAGATGCGGCAATGAAAGATTGGGACTTGGTGTAGAATATGAGTTTGAAAATGAGCAAATATGGGTATTTCAATCAGTCAAATTCTGGTTACAAAAAACACAGGCATAGGTAGTCATGCATAAGCTCAAGTTAAATATCACACTCATCACACTTGCAGGGAATAAATGGTTGTGTCAAACAGTAAAAATATACTGAACAGTGTATAATTTTTGATTCAAAATTAGAAAAGATATGGTACAGATTTGAGCTGCAAAAATGCAATTTATGCAGGAAGTGGCGTTTCGTAAAAAAAAAAATACTGTTCACGTTTAACCACGAGGCACAGGGACTCCATTCTCTGAGCATCTTGACCAATAGATGCAGCGCATGGCTGTGCTGGAATCTTGCATCCTGCATTAGCAAAATAAGAAGGGAATAATGAGAGTTCAGTCTGTGCAATTACACATGTACACTTCGGAAAATAGATAAGGCAAGAAACTGCAGAAAACAACACTCTTAATTAATCTTTCCGGGCACAATGTACAAGTTAGGTAATTGTGCAAGACAAGTGAAAGTTACGAAAAATTTCTATTTTGCAACTTTAGGAATTGTATGTTACCGTGAACACTAAACCACCATTCCATTGTGAATACAACATGGCACATAAAGCAGCAAAAGCAAATAAATTTACAGTAGCATTTTAGCGATAGAAAATAAGAGTGAACAAAATTTAAGAACACTACCAACGACATCTCTCAAAAGCAGACATTTGTTCAGGAGCGTGTATGCTACCTGAGTATAAAATTGATATTATGAAATGTGCAATATGTCTGTGCATTACACTTTATAAGTACTGCAGCTGACAACCTCATGGGATACGGCACATTAAGACTGTGATAAACAAGACATGAAAAAATAATTGTTTTTACACAACATTATTACACTAGGAGACAAAGAGTAGTGTTTTATAGAGAGTGCACACAAAATGAAATCGAGCAAACCCCCTCTGGCATTCCCATTTGCCCTGCAATACATGCATCCAGCCCAACGATCTCCAATGCAGTTTATTAGGCCCTTTCTCTGTCCTAAAATTTATTGTCCATTTCAAATTTACTAATTTAGTAACAATTGGCATTTTGGCATACTTTCCTGGAAAATTTAGCATGTGTTGTCAACTGTTCTTTTAGGGCATGCCTCCTTCTTTGAATGAGTTAGCTTGGCAATACGCTGACAACTAGTGTTCCCCTTATTTAAACTTATGATCCTTGCTCATCCTCCCAATTTCTAATTCATGCTCTAAACTATGACGTCCTTCCGACGCGGTTAATGTTAGTCTGATTATTTACATGGTCCTTCTTTCTGTAGCCTCTCAACTAGAGCCAGAAATTTTTAGTCTCCTAAAACAATCATCTTTACGCCCCAAAACTTATTGCACGGCTACCCCTCACTAAGGGGAGGGGAGATTGTATATAAGTGTGCACATATTCAATGAACCGCAGAGCCACAACCATTTCTCATCCTGTGTTGCCACTACCCGCATGAGTCGCAATGGTGGTAAATTGGCTAAGTGCCCGCTCTCGCTTAAATGTACGTTTTGCCACGTGGAAAATGACCACAAGCATTGAATTTGATTGAACGAGTGCTCCTGTGTGTGTTTCTTTCCCGTCTTGTAATGGCTAAGTTCAACATGGTCAAGTTGTCTAAAAACTGTCTAGCCCCGACCAATACTTTGTGTAGTTTCAAAATTATCAAACGTTCATTTTTCAAGACTTCTCCCAAATTAATCGTGAGTCAGATTTTCATGATGCAAATCAGGAAAAGTTGTGCTTAGAGACAATTATAGGCCTGCTGTTTGCTGCAAAGCTGTGTGAAATGAAATATGCTTACAATTTTCACGAACAGCTAGCTCAGCACAAGAAATAGGCGCATTGCCTGCTGAAACATTTTTTAACGCCCCCGAGAGGTCCTCGTTTCTTGTGATTTTTTCAAGTCCCTTGCAGTCTAGATTGCAATACGGCGCATATTGATATTGATATTGTATTCAAAATAAAAAAAACAGCTCGAATTTAGGTGTTTTGAGATTTCTATGGGAATAAATTGGGAATAAATAAATGGGAATAAATAATAAATAATAATTAATAAATTATAATAAATGGAATAAATAAATGGGAATAAATAAAGCATAAAACGACTATCCAACAAAAAAAGGCGACTGTATCGTTCCGCGAAGCAATCACCCACTGACTCACGTTGGAAAGCCTACACATTAGCATCTAACACCTTTGTAGCCGCACTCAAATGCGCTAAAGAAACATTCTTATCAACCACATTACCATCTATGCTAATAACTAACGTAAACAAATTTTGGCGCGTCATACACCCACCTTCCGATGATTCTATCACTCTTAACACTTGCTCTGGTAACACTGTTCCGAAAAACCTATGCGCAACTCTCCTGAATAATAACTTTGTTAAAAATTTCTCGTGCACAGTTGATATTGAACTACCTATCTTGAATGACTATAACTTCTTAACTAGGCCTCCAGTGAATGTTGAAGTTCCCGGCGTTATTCGACTAATAGATTCATTGGAGATGGATTCGTCACACGGCTTTGATAACATCAGTGCTAAATTTCTGAAAAACACCTGCACTTATAGTTCCATTACACTAACCAAAATATTTCAACAATCACTCAACACATCTACTGTTCCATCAGAATAAAAAATAGGAAAAATAATTCCTTTGCACAAATCTGGCAGCAAAACATCACCTACAAATTATCGCCCGATATCATTAACCAGTACCTGCTGCAAACTGCTAGAACACATTATTTTTACTAAAATTGCGGATTTTCTTGTATCTAATTCATTTTTTTTCGTCATCACAACATGGTTTTCGAAAATCATTCTCATGTGAATCGCAATTATTAACATTTACTCACAAACTACACCAAATACTTGACTGTTCTTCTCTTGCCGATTGCATCTTTTTAGATTTTTCGAAAGCCTTTGACAAAGTGTGTCATAAACTTTTACTTTATAAACTAAGCAAATTAAACCTCGATCATAACGTTCTCAAATGGATTGAGTCATTTCTCGCTAACCGTTATCAGTTCGTAACAGCTAATGGCCATGACTCACCTCATAGCGACGTTCAGTCCGGTGTGCCCCAAGGTTCCGTCCTGGGCCCTCTATTATTCCTTATCTACATTATTGACTTACCTTCAGCAATAACCTCTGACGTACCTTTATTTGCAGACGACTGTGTAATCCTCAGAGAAATAACTAACGAACACGACATCTCCCTGCTTCAGGCCGATCTCAATAACGTCAGCAAATGGTGCCGATTGTGGCGAATCGAACTCAACATTAACAAATGCAAATTTCTGAGAGTATCTCGATCTAACGATAATCTGCCTGTGTACTACTTGAAGAACGTTGCTTTAGAATCTACTAACTCATATAAGTACTTAGGCCTACATATAACATCCAAATTAACATGGAATCATCACGTCGAATACATAATTAATCAAGCTAACCGCTTGATGGGATACTTACGCCGTAACTTTTCTAATGCTCCCTCTCCTTTAAAATTACTACTCTATAAAACCCTGTTACGCCCAAAATTAGAATACGCTGCTGCCATATGGGACCCTTACCACGAAAACCTAATACATTCACTTGAACTCATCCAAAACAACGCCACTCGTTTTATTCTTTGGAATTACTACCGTGGTGCGAGCGTTTCTTCAATGAAATCGAATCTGGGTCTTGAACCGCTAGCAACACGTCGAAAAATTTCCCGCCTTTCATAAGCTGTATCACCACCCTACACTTCATCCAAAATTCATGTCGCTACCATATTACTTATCTCACCGTACTGATCATCATCATAAAGTTAGAATTGGTTCATGTAACACGACAAACTTTTTACACTCATTTTTGCCACGTACGTTGAAAGATTGGAATGAACTTCCTTCTTACATTGTTTCCATTATTAACAATGATCATTTTCGAAAAGCACTAGCTAACAATGCACAATAGCAAACATTTGTAAGAACTGCTCCGGGTGTTTTCCTTTTTCTTGTTTAATGTTACATTTATATGTCATGTTCTATTACTGCATTTATCATACTTTCAGTTAACATTGTATAATTAGCAATATTGTGTATAAGCTCATGATTTATTTCCTTCTTATTTTTTGTATAACCCACTCCCCTCTCTAATGCCAAAAGGCCCTGAGGGTAAATAAATAAATATATAAAATAAATAAATAAATAAAAATTTAAGGTAGAAGAGTGTTATGCCACGAGCAAATAACAAGCTCATTGCAGACAGTAAACAAATATTCCTTTCCTGCAAATAAATTGGTAGCAGGAAGGTCATACGAAATTATCACTGAATGCACAAAAAATACTATGATGCTGCAATGCCCCATTCTGTAAATATTCTTACATAAATAAAGTCTCATTATGAAAGCCCGTCAAGGAAATGCAAGTGTATAGTTTCGATCAGCAGTCATACCGGCAGTATGCACTGTACCATTGTCAATATTTAAAACCACACACAACTGCACATGATATCACGCTTAGGCAGCCATGGAGCCTCAATTTTAAATTATAACTTGACTTATTATATTACACTACACGCCTATATTTACTTACAATATTGTCTTCACAACTGCGTCCAACAAGACATCGACCATCTGCCCGAAGGCGAATGCAAGTGGCTCTCTCTTGATGGAGAGCACCAAGGCTGGGCATTGCTAAACTGCTGCTATCACCTGCATGACCTGCGAGAAATGACGCTTTAGGTTCAAGATAAACAAATCTCATTAGAAAAAAAGACAAGATTATTGGCAGTGAGCCTCGTTTTGGTTTGCACGACAAAAGCCAAAATATAGACTTTGTGCTGCTTACTGAAAAAGAAGCAAGCCTCTTTTCAGATGTTGCAGTCATGATTTAAAATTGTCACACAGCTGCACGTTTGTATGCTCATATGCTGCTGTCGCCATTGTGCCCGCATCCTTTGCATAGTTTGATAAATTAAGTTACATTGATTATTCTGTTTTCTTGTCAATTCTTGACAAACAGCACGATGGAGCTCACTTACACATGTACACCCTTTTGAGGTGCGAATTCACACACACACACACACGCACACGCACACACACACACACACACACACACACACACACACACAAGCCTCTACCACATGAGAAGCTTCCCCCGCTTGACACACATGCCACTCCTAGTGCTAAGGCATCAAAAAAAACCTTTTTGTGAACAACCCCAAACTCCTCAACCTACACTTCCCTCCTAAACACTTTCTCGAGAGCCAGGACAAGCCTTTTAGCTTCCACAGTGCTCCAAACTGTAGTTACGAATTTCAATAGGGCTATAGGCGATGCTCTAGAAGGGCACACAAACTAACCAGAAAGACCTAAAGCTTGTATATGATACCTATAAAGCACAACACTTCAAATTTTCAAAATTCATTACAGCTCCTGAAGCCTACTGCTATATGCGTACAGCGTCTCGAATAAGCCACTATTCCCAATTTCAGTGGTTGCCTATATCAGCGGAAATGTAGACTAATGGAAAATCCACGTTCTTAAGATCAGAACTGCTGTACTGGCGAAACAAACTGCCAGATTTCTTAATTATTTATTTATGCTCTGGGTGTAACGCTCCTTTCACAATAACAATCAAGGATATAGATTCATCTGGGCAGAGCAGGGAAATATGAGGAAACGTATACCTGACGCCTTCCCTATGGTCCTCCCGAGCAATGCCTCCTTTGACCCGAGAAACGGCGCCTCATACAGCAATTGTCCAGGGTGGTTTGAAACCAAACTTGGCTTTCAGGCGGGAACACTCGCTGCACCAAATTTGGAGAGCTTTATTGCGAGTAAAACTCTACCGACCTTACGCAACACATGCGCACGCACACAAAACGCACTCGCGCGCACACACAAATATACGAACTCTCAAAGCGCAGACACAAAAGCGCGCACGCGCACATTGATAAACATAAATAGGCGCACGTACGTGCAGGCAGACACACTAACACGTGCTCGCACAGGCCGCGACCAACACAGAAACATGCGCGCACACGCACGCATACAAAAACGTGCTCACAAAACACGTACGCACTAGGCAGACCAGCACTAGACACTAGACATACAGACCAGCATGTATGCGCGCACGCGCACGCACACACGCACACACACAAAGCGAGCCTAAAACATGCTGAAGGCGTCCGGCAAGCAGCATCAGCAGCACGCGACCGCGTCAGGAGGAACTAATACCGCGCCGGTTCTTTCGAAAGGTGGCAAAGCCAGTCGTCCTTTTTCTACGCGACGCAAAAGTGGTCGGCGACATTTCACTTAAGTGCGAACGACCGTATGAAAACAAGCCACGCTTATTGCACAAGAAAATCATATCTATGAACGTTCAAGCACTGAGAAACAATGTGGAACTATGCAGGCGCACCACGCCTCATGTAGGTTTCACAAACATTAGTCACACGGGGCGTGATCGAGGTAGTTAACTTGCGCTACAACGAGCGCGGCTGCTCTTGCGCTTACATTAGTGAATTATGCTACGGGATCACAGTGAGATACTTCTAGAGCGAACAAACCCACGTAACCCACAAAAAAATGCCAAATAAACGGGTACTTGCCTGAAAATTTCCATTGCGGTAGTAGTACCTACCGCTAACACCCGGCACGTTGCAACTGCTCGTTTCAGCCTCCGTGGATCCATCTTCCAGTGTGTACAAACTCTTTGCTTTGAAGTTGGGCAAAAGTGATACACAAAGCACCGGCCACATCTTTTTCTACACCACGCACAAATTAATCACACGTTTAAAATCATTTCACACAGCGCGAGATGCGAACACGGGTTAAAATGATACAATGCATTTCTTGTAGCAAGAGCAGCGCTGCAATGATGACGCAGCGTCCGCCTTCCCGTCCTGCTACGCGCCTGGTGGTCAGTGACGGTACAGCGTCGTCAGGAGGGGGACACTCCGTATACATCCCATTGGCCGTTTTCGAGGAGACGCTCTTTCGACGCTAGCGCCAAGGTCCCCTTCAGTTACGGCCCTAACCAACGGGCGACGCATTAAGCAAAATGGCGGCGCACATGATTGTTTACGTTGTCATGGCAACAGCAACAGCAGCCGCGCGGCACCTCCTCTCCTAAACGTTTTTCTTTCCTTTTTGTTTTTATTATGCCGACCCGCTCCACTCCCTTTCCCCCATGCCGCGCGCGCCGCTCACTTTTTTTTTTGCTTTTACCCGTAAGCGGCTCGTTTTTTTCTTTTTTATAGCGCGCTTGTTACCGCGCGTCACGCGCCAGCTCGCAAGCAATGCGCGCGCTACGCCGCGCATTGGCATTGCTTGCGAGCTGGCGCGTGGTGCGCCGTGGGCTATGCGTTGGCACGCACGCAGTCTTGCCCATACTTATATTATACCGGCATGCGCCGGGACATAAAAAAAATTCCACTTCCAACACAACAGATGTTTAGTCTCGCTTTATTGATTTCGTTTCCGAAAAGAGATTTTTCTTACAACGTGGTATGATACGCGCTCAAAAAATGAGCAAAAGTGAGAGGTGCATAACATATACAAGAGTACTAAAGACAAAAGTTCACAGATGGTGAAATAACAAAAGAAAGTGCTAGAAAACGCGAAGGCTATTTCATGCACACACATATAAAAACAAGATTTTTATATAACGTCCTCAAGACCTAAATGTAGACGAGCTCCTGAAATGTGCACTAAGATATTGCACAAAATTGGTCGACGTGTATGGCATAGTCATGACAACTATAAAAAGGGAAAACTCACTGGTAATGGCAAAAACAATGACACGCGAAATACCTGAAAGATAGAATAAAATGCTAACATTGTTTGATTGAGAGCCATACCAAAAGAAAGCTTACTATAAATCTGCACGAAAGTACATGAAATGCTTGACATGTTCATTACTGCCGAACAAATTGAAAAAAAACATGGCAGAAAAAAAATAACATTGTACAAAAACTGAAACACACATTATCACATTATTTTGCACTTGGCCACAACTTGAGTAACGGTGGCAAGGGGAACAAAAGGTAGTCGGCTCTTGCAGCAGCACATAGAAAACATTCGCAGAAAGGCTTATTCCTCAATCAAAGACGAGGTAAAACAAGCCAACACGACTTTTCTTTCTACCAGAATGCAATGCTTAGCAATAAAATTACGTCACTTAAGGCACTAAGTCGTACCTACTGGGCTCTCCCTTGTATAATAAACACGAACTGCAAAAATCTGCATGTAGGACACTTGCAATGCTCATGCTTTCCAGAGGGAAAAAAAGCGTATCATGCCTACACATGAAGGTTGTTCGCGCGGTTTTCCCATCGGGGGTTACTGAGATAGTACACAAACACTAACAGTAATTTTTCAGCTGTTACTTGGTTTGTAGAGCGTGATACACAGAAAAAGCACTGAGGGCGGTATGGAAAGCTGGGCAAGTTACTGAAAAAGAGTACGCATTTGGGCTGGTTGGTTCATGATTACGAGCAATAAAAACAGCGCTAAACGACGGGACGAGTGAAGGGACACAGACAACGGCGCTGACTAACAACTAAAGTGTGTTTATTCCGTCAGTCAGCATATATATGCTCCGCCGCTATCTGAAACCACGGAATCTACAGGATAGGGCATGCGCAGGGGGAATGCAATTAATGTGATAAGAAGGCAATCTCCTTTGGAAGGAGAGAAATGGACGGGAGGCTTACACATGCATCACCACTAACGTGAATGTGGAAGGCTTCGGATATAAGGCGTGCGCGGTCATCACGATATTTTGACAGATAGGTTACACCTTCGAAGGATGGCTTGCAACCGCATTCATTGCAGTGTAGTGACAACTGACTATCTTTTGCCCGTTTTTGAAATTTGTTGAAGTGCTCGCGCATGCGGTCGTTGATGCAACGCCCCGTTTGGCCGATATAAAAACGCTTGCATGAAAGAGGGATCTTGTAAACGACACAGTTACAACAATCGGCAACAAACCTCTGTCTGTGCTGTTTTTTACAACTTTTTTTGTTGTTGTTGCTTACCCTATTTACTTGGTGGCACAGGCTGCCTAACTTATTTTTGGCAGTAAACAGCAACCTGACGCCTGCCCTACTGACAACCTTTTTGAGGTTGTGCGCAACTTGGTGAACACATGGTATTACCTCAACCACTTGCCGTGAGCGATTCTCGGACAGAGCAGCTGCCGACTGCTTTCCTTTAAGGTTCGCCACGAGGCTTTCGGCGATGCTGGTCAATAGTGGTACCGAAAACCCTGCGAGCTTCAGTCTGGCTACTTGCTTTTCGAAGCTTACATCCACTTGGTGGTCACATGACCGGATGAGGGCCGCCTTCATGCAGGAACTTGCTATACCGCGCTTGACTATCTTTGAGTGCGCGGACGAAAATGGAAGAAGGTGCTTACGAGACCTAGGAGCGTAACCCCAACATACATGATTGCTTGAGAACGTTAGCTCCAAGTCTAAGAAACGGAGTTTGTTGTCTGACGGATGCTCCGTGGTCAATTCGAAAGAATCTAGAACTGTGCGGAACAAGTCAAATATTATAACAGCAGCAGGCTGCGCGTCAGTGGCGTTAGTATTGTAAAAAATTAGAAAGTCATCGACGTATCGCATCACTTTTACAGTGCTTGTCTGGCTGAGCTTAGTTACAAGATTGCGGTCATAGCTGGCTAATAAAATGTCACTAAGAACAGGGGCTATACATGAACCGATGCACACACCTTTCTTCTGTATAAAAAGCTATCCTCCATTGAAACGAAAGTGGAAAGCATATAAAACCTTAAAAGCTCTAAAAACTTGTCGACGTTGATACCACATGCATTCTGAAACCTAAGAATGCCATATTTGTCTATGCAATGGCCGACTTCAATGCATACATCATCTTGAGGCAAGGAGTAGTACAAGACCTTGATGTCTACGGAAAAGGCTCGGACAGCCTCTGGACATTCCTCACGGAGGAACGTGGAGACAGTACCTTTGAGAAAAGGTACTGTCTCTACTGAGAAATTTTGAGAAAAGAGCCGAAATAGCACCCGAAATCCGCTGTCGAAATAAGACAAAGGTTAAACGATGTGTAGAGAATCATTCCTTATGACATTCACAAATGCCGTCAGAGCGCTTCATTAACTATTTCTATACTCCGAAAGGCGCATTAGAGAATGACGCATCTCTGCAGGAAGCTGCAGAAAAATTTACATCTTTATTTTTATTTTTTAGTTTCATGCAGCAGGATTCATTCGTTTTAGCAGCGTTTCACAACATCCGCAAAGGTACGAGGTGAGAAAACACTGCTTCAACGACGGACCGCCTTAGGTAACTCCGCGAATAGAATACTCAAGCAGAAGGCCTTAGAGGAGAAGCAATAAACATTACATAAACGAGGTGATGGTGAAAGCATCCGGTAGGGCCGGCCTCCCTAGTCCAGGATTCCGTGGCCCTGAGCCGATAGCTTGGCCCTGCTCACCAAACGATGGTGGTCTTCAGGGCTTAGGGCTTGTCTGCGGCGCTTTCCACTGCTCGACGGCTTGTCCGGTGATGCGCGGTGCCGATGGGCTTTGCCCACATTCCCATAAAATGTGGTAGAAGGTATTGGGCATACTATTGGGCGTACGTATATTGGGGTATTGGGAAGTAGAAGGCGTACTTCTAGCTATAGCTCGTAGGATGCATGCTGTGCAGAAGGGTGCCGTAAGGGAATGTGCTGGTCTGTAGTTTCCGGAACACCACCACCTCTTCTCTGGTCAGGCTGAGATGCGGGGTTGGGTAGGCCGTCTTACCTAGTCTGTAGTAGCTCAGTGTGTCGACGTATCATTTCGGGAAGCCATCGTGTGGGTCTACCATGGATCGTGAACCCATTGGGATAGCGTGGAGAATGGTATGTTGGGCAGCGGCTTGAGCTACTACATTACCCACGAGTGACTCGAATTCTGGGGCCCAGGCAATGAATACTTTGTGAAAAATCTCGTTTGTCGAAGAAGCTCTAGGCTGAGGGCCTTTTAAACAAACAAGACTTTTTATGAGCGCTGTAGAAGCCAACACTATCATTTCTCGCCAACCACGTACTCCTTACAAACCTCTCTGTGATTACTTTTGTTGTTCCCTTAGCCCTCACCAGCCTAAAATTCGGCAGTCAGCAAAATTGTTTTAGAAATCAAAGATTCTTAAGTGTGATATTTTAGTTTTTACTTTCTATAATTTACAGCGCTAAGCAGTTATGAGAACGCTCTAGGGGTTCTTCCCGGATACATATAACATCCATTTGCTTGCAATATCACTCTAAAGGTGTACGAAACGAAACTCAAGCCATCAAAAAGCTCACATTCTCATGGGCTTTCACGATGAAGCGCGATACTTTGAAGTTGGCTTTTTAACACTATATCTCCACCTTTTATTCTTTCATGGTAATTATTGCATCGCTGCAATGAGTCTTCGTTGTAAAGAAAATGGACAAACGGCATATGAGTCTCTTAACCATGTGTCGCCAATCTTTCTAAAATTTATATTTGTCCCTGGGACATGCTTCTCTGTCAATGAGCAGGATTTCTAAGGAATAGTATAAAATTTATAAGGACAAACACCTTACGAATACCAAGTGCGATCTTGACTACAGGTAAATCAAATTTAAATCCTTGTGCTATACATTAAAAACAACAATATTATCATGATGCATGTCATCCGGTGGATTGCGGAGAGGTTTGACTGCATGCCGTTGCGGCATGCGGACTGCATGTGCACGAGTGTTTCTTGCACTTCGCCGACATCTTACCTTTATGCACAAAGTTTCGTTAGATCATACAGATCCTTCAGCTGCACAATCTATTCACTGAAACTTATTTTGCATATAGTTACAGGTGGAGCTTTTCGGTCAAATACTTACGTAACCCACATACATTCCTACAGAAAAATGTTTTACATGGTTCACTGAACAAAACAACTTTAATTTCGACAATTATTGTCGTATTCAAAATAAATTTGGCAGAACCCATCGCCCGATGACTGCAAACGGTAATTTGTTTAGCATTAAATCAACATAGCCACCCAGCTCATTACCACCATCTAATCGCCTTTTCTTTGACCTCTGTACTGCAGATGGATCCTTCTTTCGCGATTGCATAAGAACACGTCGCGCCATCTAACGGCGCCGACACGAACCCTGCTATGGCCTCCGAAATACATGGCGCGCCGGTGTGTGCGAGGGCTGAAAACACGTCATGCTGCAACCGGTTTCTCTCCCACGCTTCTTCCTGGACACGGTATACCATCCAGTATTGCTGCTGATAAGTCCGTGAATGGTCTGCGAGGCGAGAAGCTTGGCAAGTATGTGCTTTTCAACACTCTAAATTGTTCCCTTGCTTGCCTCACAACTAGTCCCACGTACTCGGTGACCCAAGTGGGCGAAAGGGTCATTGAAGATCAGCCCATGGCTAGTGTATATGTTGCGCAGCCTGTTAAATTGTAGGGCCTGGTGCTATTACGTGGAGCGTGAGAGGAATTAAGAGATCGTTGTCATCATTGTATGGCGGCACATTCCCAGTGGCAGATAGGTAGCTTCCCAGGATGGCGACAATCACGTCCATTGAACAATGACAAAAACCTACTGGCATACTTGTTATACACCAAGTTCGCATCAAATAGGTTCGCTGAAGTCAACGTCTGCATTAAAGAGTTTCATTTAACAGCGATGCCTACCCAGTGCGCCATTTGCAGTGACCCGTGCCCGCGTGAAAGCGGTTCGCTAAGTAATGGAAAATAGTTGCACACTGCCCGATAGTAAGTGACCAATATTTCTTAAACGGTTCATTTCGAACCATGTTTCCGCAGCCATGTTTTTGCTACCCATTCAATCATCGACTACCCAGTGACTTACCTTGGGGCTAATACGGTAGGAGACAAATCCATACGTAGCCCCCAGAAAGTACTCGAAGTACCCCTAAAATGATAACGCAACATAATAGACCGAAGGAAAACAGCCTTCGTCTTGTTCCGATGGTGATAACGATGGTTTCTTGTATAAGAACAGACTGTGGGGTATCGGCCATAAAACGGTGGTAATACTATAAACGAAAAAAGTCGAGGGTGCACCTAGGTATTTCTACGTAGGTGAATCGGAAAACATTGCGACGCCTTTACGATGACGACTCCGTTTACGAAACGTAATGATATTGCTTAAATGATATTGCGCGACATAAAAAAAAACGACACGGACGTGAAAGAAGACACACCAACGTCCGTGTCGTTTTTTTAAATCGCGCAATATCATTTAAGCAATGGATTACCAACTTGCCCGGAATGCTGCTCTCAGTAATGATATTGTTTTAACCTCGCTTTCTACCGTTTCTCGCATCACGTGTCAGGGCCTCGTTCGCATACTTCTCTGGACCTCCAAAGGAGCCGCGCGCAGCTACTCACTGAGAAGTCGAAGTCGAAGGTTCGTGAGTGTGAGCGTGCGAGATAACTTAACGATATCAACTCACCGACTGGCAGTGAGTCAGTGCCGTACTGCATTTTCGCAGAGGGAGCGACAGTATGAGAACACTGGCGCAATGAGCGGCACCATAGCCAGCTATGAAAGAAGACGACAATGAACGCGCGAGAAATGGCGTGAGCACGCCTGTGTAACCACCCAACGTTTTGTGCCACTCCGGCCACGCAACCCGGTTTTATGCTTCATGGGCCATATAATGCTGTCGCATTAAAACACAACTGTTGCTCAAGATCGTACTCTCGAGCTGGTCGTGGTTTTTGTTGTTGCCAGGGTGGCTCGGGGCAAATAAAGACGCAGTGATGTCAAATAGCACGTCGTCAAAGCTAGTTGATGCCAGGTGTTTCAATGAACGAGGGTTTCAATCCAAGCCTTCATAGAAGAGTTCGTTGAAGTATATGTAAAAAAAAGGAGCAACTGTGTCGCTTATAAAACTATGTTCAGTGGTTCCAAGTGTACCACAGAAGCAAAAATTAAATAGTCTTGCATAAAGGTCCATTTCAGGTAACGAAGTCCAAGTAGATGAGTTCTTAGAATACAATTTATTAACACTGGTGTTCTTACAGACGAAGACGGCGTTTAGGGCGCCCGAGCTAGTAGATCCTGTCCTGGCATAGCGCAGTATATTAAGCGGTAACACTGTGATGGGAGCAGTAAACCTACTAAATTTGTTTAAAGGTTTCTACGTGGATCGCAGTGCAAATATTCGCTTTCATGAGTATAAACGCTAGCTTTTCAACCTTGTTGTAAATGAACCCGGTGCATATTTTAGATAACTGCGTGATTTCATACAATGGATTCTTACGACAATGTCTATGCGGCTCCTGTGTGAAGCGTATTTTTCGATTCATTGATAAGCCGCGAGATTTTTAAATGATTATTCCACAACTGCATTGCGTTTGTGGTGAAAGAAACTTTTGCCGTCGGCTTAATATACGAGGTCCCCAAATAGTTCGCGCGGCTCATAATACAGCCAGAATACGAACTTATAAATTCCCTCCTTTCATAGTTGAAATTAGGCCTAATTGTGCCAATGTATCAAACGCGCAAGCAACACCCATCCTCACTATCTTTTTTTTATCTCGACAAGAAAAAAATGCTGTATGATCTTTCTGAGTCCTAACGAATTCTTTTGGTAGGCCACCCTGAAGGAAAAGCTATAAATTATGGATTACCTTGTTTATTGGTGAATATCATGTGGTGAAGTAAAGCTGAGATCAAATACTCATCGTCTTCTCCCACCCCGTCATCCGTGACCCAAGATTGAGTTACTCGCTGATCAGTTGAGTAGATTAAGAAACATGTGCACCTCGCAAAAAAATATCCGATAACCATATAGATTGCTTGAAACACTTTGAATCTTCATGTTTACCTATAGGACGCTCAAAATTGATTGTCCCTTCTCACTTCAAATTGTGTGAGCGACAAAACGAAAAGCGCTTTAAGTTTGCTATCTAGATCACAAAGCCGTTATCCGGTCACATTTCAGGTCGCATCAAAAAGAACAACCAATTTAGTGGTTCAAATTGCAGCTGGAAGCTGTAACAGAAATAGGCCCATGTGCACAGCTTCGAAGTGGCGAATGAAGACTAGCAATAGTGAGCCTGATGGCTTTTGGTATATATGACACCACGAAGTTGGTGGTGTCGGTGCTCCGAGCTCCCACGCATCTGGCGCATATAAACACCGTATGCCTCCGGTCAAGCGGAAGTCCTCGCGCATAAATTCGCGACCGTCACAGTCACTTCTGTATATTATACTGCTGAGGCCTACATCTTTGCTCACTTATGATGACGACGGAAACTTACTAAGTCAACTAAGTTACTGATTAGCTGAGCCAACACTTTGGTGTAATTTGCCAGCTTGAAGGGCACAGAGGGACAAGATTTTCGAAGCAGCGCACAGTCGCGTTCAAGTGAAGCCCACTCATTACCATCGATTGTTTACACATTCGTTCAGTTGAATGACTGGGGTTGGCTAGGCAGTGTGTGGTGCTTCTTAGCGCAGTGGTTGACTCCTGGCTGCGGATTCTGGCTCTCATATATATATTTTCTGTGTCTCCCGCATTGTATTCCTCAAGATTCAGTAACACTTCACGTGTTGAGGTGCCATGGTGTGAATGTGAAATTGTGCTCGTTCCTTTAATTGACTGCTTAGACGCAATGATAATCTGTTGGAATGGATTCATGATAATCCTATGAGAAATGCATGAAAAAGTTGTTTACTTTTCGTAGACTTGGCAATGCTTTTGCCTTGGACACTAGTACTCAGACTCCCACTTGAGATTTCGTTATCGTAGTACGCCAACCATCCCTTTCCAGATTAGAATTACGCATCTTGACATTCCTGAAATAAGCACTGCCTCAGTTAGCATCTTCCCAACACGATCTCAGGAATGAATATTTAGTATCAGTGGTAGCTTATTTGAACCGCCAAAAGAAATAGGTGAAATCAAGCGTGTTATTTTATATGATGATACAAAAGCTGCCTCTTTCTTCATACATGATAGAGATTAGAAATAATATTTCAACGTTTTTTTTTCTATTACTCTTTTTATTGACAAACGTTCTTGCCTTTAAAGAGTTTACAAAATAAAGTTTGAATTAATGACTACACATAAAATAACCATAGAAGGCGTCAGTTCATAATATAAAATAAAGAATATAACACTGTGTCACAGGCAACAACGTTGAAACAAATGGTGGGTGAGCAAGTAGGCGTAGTAGGCTGTATAGGTTGTTTTATTATACAGTGAAAAATAAAATAAAAACTTTAACGCCCTCAAAACACAACGGGACAATTTTCATGAATACTTGTCTTTTGTTTTGATGGGGCTGTTTTCAAACAAATGAACAATTATATGTATGTCTATGGGTGCACAGCTTGTCCATCGTGCAGACCGTTCTTTCCACAATTGTTTTATTCAGCTAGCAAATGAACTAGCATATTGTCACGTAGCATTGACGGCAAATATAGGAGCAAAATTCCGAATGACGAAACCGGCGAAATTGGGCGAACCCATTCCTTCAAAGATAGACTATACGTAAAGGACCACGATGGCGATGGACACAGTCGGCGATCGCCGAAATCTGCCATGCAGGTGAAGCGTGTGGGCTTTTATAGATGAGGTATCAAACTTTCCCAGACTAATCGCTCACACCCGCGTGTCTTCCATAAAGTACTGTGCAACTCGCGTCGCGCATTCATGCAATGAGATTGCATATACTGGTAGGGCAATATTGGCTCAACTCAATATCCCGCCATACCCCATTAATCTCACGAAAAAGTCCGTACTTCTTCAGGCATCGGTGAGATCCACAGTTACACTAGCTCCAATTCCCCAAAACATGCATCCCGACTGGAAGGCAAGGCGAAAAGCACGCGCACAATATCTTCAATAGATGGACTCTGACAACCCTAGATACTACACGGACGCAGCTGCGTATGCAGAGGCCACTGGGCAGCGCTACCGAAAGAAGTACGCCCTGGCAGTGGTGAACGCGATATGCCACCAGTAAATAAGTGCATCGCCCACGACGGGATCCCTCACCTCGGCTCGGCCGAAATGTTAACAGTGGCGATCGCCCTCGCTCATGGAGAGCGTTCGCAAAGGGACTCGGTTGCGGTCATTGACTCCCGGGTGACGTGTCACATGTTTCTCAAGGGGCACGTGACTGCGGCTGGCTTCGCGATAATTCCTATATCTTCACCATCATCGCCCGCTCTGGCACCCGAGACACGCGTGGGTACAAGGCAACGAACAGGCGAACGCGTTAGCTCGACAGTGTACCAACCGAGCGACGGTGTTCTCTTTTAACCCCAACCACTCGCACTATCCCTCTCAAAATCTCTTCAATTAAAATGCCAAAGACATCGTTGCTCATCAGCGCGGAGTCCGCAGAAAATACCCGCCGCCTCACCCACAACTTAGCGGGGAAGAGGGCGCGATTGGCGCAAAATACAGACTGGGGTATTCCGACATGTAAAATTGCTAAGGGCCACGTATCCTACTCGCTATAGGGTCAACTGCACTTGGTGCGGTGGCATACCCACCCTAATACATGTAACCTGGGAGTGCACTAAGCGCCCTCATAGGCCAAGTAGCAAGGGCACAATGGCACAGTGGAAGGCACAGCTAGACCATTCCGAACTGGCACCATAAAAGTCCTTAATTAGCCTGGTCAGGCAGGTGCCACAGGCGAGTGGGTCCCTGGACTGGCGGGCTCCGACCGCCCCTCCTTAAAATCTCTTCCTTTGAAATAAAATTTTCTTGACGTGGGGCAGCCTGGCCTTGAGAGTCTGCCTAGGGTTCCTGTCGTAAACCAGTTTGAACGGCGTCATCTGCGTTATTTCTTGTACCATCGAGTTGCAAGCGAACAATATGTACGATAACAGGTATCCCAAGTCTTGAGTTCGACGTCGACGTATATTGTAAGCATGTCAGCGAGGGTCTTGTTCAGCCGCTCCATAAGACCATTATTATGTGGGTGATAGGCAGTTTCAGGCATTTCAGGCATTTCAGGCATTCTTGTAGAGCACTGCAGTGAAGGCTGTTCCTCTGTCGGTACTTAGGACCTCTAAGGCACTATGTCTCAGCAGAACGTTCTCGACAAAGAATTTAGCGACTTCAGCCATTCTACATTTAGGCACAACTTTCCTTTTGGCTTAGCGTGTAAGATAGTCTGTAGCCACGACGATTCACTTGCTTCCAGATATTGACGTCGAAAAGGGTCCCATCAAATTCATCTAGATCTTTTGAAATGGTCCGAAAGGAGGTTCAATCGGCTGTAATAATCCCGCTAGCTTTGTTGCCAGTGTCTCGCGTCGCTGGAAGCCTTGGCATGTCTTGACGTAACTGGAGACGTTGGAGGAAAAGCGCAGCCATTAGTACTTCTTTTCTATTCTTGCACGCTTACAGGGACACCCAAAGTGTCCGGATGTCTGATCGTCGTGCAGGGTGTGCAAGACTTCTGAAACGAGTGCTGCGGGGACAACGAGAAGGTATTTTGCACGGGCTGACGAAAAGTTCTTCACCAGGACGTCGCTTCGTAAGAAAGATGAAGACAAGCTTCGCCTAAATACAATAGGGACAAAGTACAAAAAGAAAACGCCGGTGGCGCTTACTCTGAGTTTATCGCTATTTTTGTGAACTTGTAAGCTAAACACTTTCCTTTAAATATTTTCAGCCATCTAAAAGGACAAGAAAGCCGTGGGTCTCTCTATTACATACCTCAACGATAAAAAGAATAATTTTGTTACTCTTTCTTGCGTACGCGAACGTTAGAAGCAGTCAAAACGTTTAAGAAAGCGCGAAAAGAATATAACGGAGAACTTCACATATGCAAAAAAGTATATTACGAGCAATATTTTTTCTGATAAAGCTTTGAAATATCCTGAGAGCAGTAGGAAAGCACTAAATGATACCTTGGGTCGGACGGCTACAAAGCTACCACCGGACCAAATCACATGCAACAGCAGAGTGCTGAGTGACCAAGCAATGGCAGAATACGTCAACCATCATGCCATCGGTGTTCCGGCAGCACAGAATAGGTAAAGTGAGCTTAGCTAGGCGTTCTGTCGAACGTGTATTCTTTGAGCCATCGAATGAGCTTGAAGTAGACACAACAATTATGAAGTTGAAAAACAGCAAAGCATTACATGCAGGTAACTTTCAAATAAAATCTGTCAAGTATGTATTGCATTTTCTCCTTCCCTTACTGGTTCACATTTGTAAGGTAGCCTTGGAAAGTGGAACGTTCCCTAGCACGATGAAAAAAAGCGGGGTAGCAGCGCTATACGCACTGGTGTTGCATTTCAGCCCTATAGCATTATGGCCTCTCATGTAAAACTTTCATATTTGGCGCTCTTTCTATTTTGCGGCCCGCTCTCACGATTTCCTTACACAGAGAGCATCCTTAAATCCCATACTAATCAATATATATGCGCGAAACACGGACCGTGCTTCCGTAAGAACTACAAGTTGCAAACCTTTGAACATGATTTACCGAGTATGTTAAACAGACTCAAGCAAATGAGGGGTTTTACTTTCAATGAATGAAAGTATACTTTCGTAAAATATAGCCTTATATCGCGGCTAACTTTCAGGATGCTATGAAAATTGTACAAGTGGTTTTACTTTCAACCACAACTTGACAGCGAACCTATATTGTTGCAAATGGTTATATTATAGGTGATTACTGAAGACAGATCTGTGCATTATTGAATTGTAATAGGATTACTGTGAATATATTATATAAGCGTGCGTTATTATGTACGTGAGTATATGTGCGAAAATATTTGCACGTCACCTGTATGTGTTAATAATGACTATGCTTCATCATTGCTGTGCTTCATGTCCTGAATGACACCACTCCTACGAGTTTCCAGGTAATCTGCGTACAGTGAAACTGTCTAAACACAGCTTTTTGTCCAGGTATTCCTACTAAAAATGTGTATTTATTTCTGAATAATAAAATTGAAATGAATGAAATATCCGAATTTGAGGGTTTTCCCATGCAGTCTTGACTGGGCGGCGAACAGTTTATTTACGACGGAGGATTCGGCTCCAGCGTCTACAGGCGCGCTGATTGCGTGGCCGTCAGAAAGCACGTCGAAGTCGGTGGTTCTTGTCCTTCCGTTGCAGTTAGGCCTTGGCGTCAGATCACGGCTGCATCGTGTTGACCTATAGACGGTGCATGACGTCGTAGGGTCGTCTTTTGTAGCCGTACTGTTGGCTTCCAGGCTTCGTCGGGGTAGTCACGTGTCGTTGCTGCGTCGTCGAAATAGATCTTGAAGAGTCAACGCCACTATACGTCGTCATTTCGACGTACAGCAACCACATCTCCATCACTTGCTGCTTGTAGTTGTCCGGATGGGGTCTTATGGACAGGCCCCGGGCTGGCCAATGTATGGCCAGCGCTGAGGCGACAGGTAGCGTCTTCGCGACGACTAACACGAAGGACGTCGGGGTGTTCACTGTGTGGGGGCGTTCTTGTCGTCGATACCACAATGCCGTTCGCCAAGCTGTTGACGCAGAGCATTGACGTCGAGGCCTCGCTGCCCCTTCTAACGATATGGGCTTTAGCGGTAGACGGGAGCCCCTTCTCCACAGTGGTAGGAGTGCAGGCGTTGGTCAGCAGCATGCCAGACGCCTGTCCTTGGGTAGTTGCGCTAAGGGATGGCTGGCCGAGCTGGCGGCGGCGGCGGCGGCTGCGGCGGTGGCGGCGGCCGACGGCACTGCAGCATAACGTGGCCCTGGCTTGGGCACGGAGGGGTATTTTAACAGCGGGCGACAGTGGCGTAGGTCATTGCTTCAGGTTGAGGCTATGACGATTCTGGCTGTACTTCGGGAACTCGCATACCCGCGGGTTTATTCCCTAACTACGCCAGAAAACGAATTAACTTGGGACTACGACACCGGGAACGTTTTCTGAAGTTCTTCGCGCACAACTTTCCGATTGTCTCTTGCCATTCATTGGAGCAGAGGGCTTGAACTTCTGTGGTGTCTGGCATTGAGCGGCGGTTGAATTGCCTTGTGCACAATCCTACCATCTTCTCGGTAGTCGTTGTTCCTGACGGAAATTCTGCTGCGGTCGTGTGCGGGTTGCGCATAAGCCCGGCGAAGCGTTCTAGTTTTATACCGCGCATGAGAAAATGCACTTTCTTCTCTTGTGCCGTGTAAAACTAGAACGCTTCACCGGACGAATGCGCCACCCGCAGACGGCCGTAGCAGAATTTCGGTCAGAAACAACGACTATTAAGAAGACGGTAGTATTGTGCACAAGTCGATTCAACCGCCGCTCAAGACGGACTTCCTTCTTCTCAGACATTTCCGGGTCGACGTGACGGACAAGACGAGAGATCCCTTTCGTGACTACCGCAACGTTGTTGTTAGGGAGCTGCGCTCGAGCTTGTAGTATGACTTCGACCTTTTCTCTTCTAGCGAGGCTTGTGAAAGTATTCAGAAACTCGGTGCAGAAGAGGTACTACATCGTTAACTAGGACTATGGATGTTCAAACCCAGTCCTCGCGGAGTCCTCCAATAAGAAATTGGCGTGAGGCAACTTCTCTTCAAGGCTTCACTTCTTATAGGATGACACCCTTGCGAATGTATCGAGCCAGGTCTTCGGGCCTTCCGATGAAGCTCCGCGGAAGTTTGCTGGCTTCCTGGGTAGCTGAAGCACTGCCGTTTATAGCGACGTCGTCATCATCGCTGCTGTTGACTTGTTGTTCGTCCTTCTGCTCTGCTCAGATAGAAAACCATGCTGCGGAAAAACGTTTTGTAGTATCCGGCTCACAAGAAGGTCCAGAGCGACGTTCTTGCTGTCTTCCGCGTTCGGACTTCGATCGCGGCTTTCCCTGGACGCTCGGCGTATGAACGCACCCAGCAGCTCCACCAGATGTCCCGTAGTACTGACCGCGAATAAAGCAACATAACTGTGAATGACGGAACTAGCATTTTATTGGGCAAACCTGTGCCCTCAGAAAAAGGCTATACTAGCGATAGCGGTTAACTACACTAGACCAACGATAGCGGATAGCACAGTCGGCGATTGTCGAAAATCAGATCAGCGGGTCAAGCACCTCGGCTTTTATACATGAGTTACTGATGGTAGCATAGTAATCGCTGGTGCCCGTGTGCCTTCCCGACAGTGCTACGCAAATCAAGTCGCGCATACATGCAATCAATTGCACAAGGTTCGGTGACCGCAGATAAGGGATAGAACCATCGATAACATTCGAGAAACTTCTTATACATGCAGGCATGTCCTGCGCCGAGCGATAACATTTGCTAGACGGTGAAACATGGTCAACCGATAAAGATAAAAAAGTACACGTATCAATATTGTCGCGGTACAACACGGACAGAAGACAGGGAGACGTTCAAGAACAACAGGACAAGCTGTTCAAAAACAAACGGAACCGAGGCACGTCTTCTTCGTCCTCCCCAGAATCTCAGCCACCTACTAGACGGAGTCCGTTATTGCCCCCATCGTCGTCTTGTAAGTAGAATATACGCGTCATTTGTCCCTCCCTAAAAGAGCATCGCCCCGATGCTCAACCAAAAATGTCACTCGCGGAAGTAAATGACTCTCACATTGTTATTCGCTCACATACGGCTTCATGCGGACAACGTGCACAAGTTCAGGACAGTGCGTGCGGCACCGCGTACAACTCGCACTATCGGGGACGACCACGTGCGTGACATCACTGACTCGGCGCAATACTCCATATGGCCCGAAGTATCGTCTTAACAGCTTCTCGGAGAGGCCTCGTTTCCGTATGGGTGTCCAAATCCACACTCTGTCACCGACGTCATAGATGACCATTCGACGGTTAAGCTCATAGCGCCCTGAGTCGTAGTCTTGCTGCTGGCAGATCCGCAAGTGTCTGAGCTGCCGAGCCTCTCCTGCACGTTGCGTAAACGCGTTGCGCGTTGCGTAAAAGTCGCGTGGTAGCATTGCAACCAACATCGTTCGTACATCCCGTCCGTGAACAAGGGTGAACGGTGTCATGCGCGTTGTCTCTTGTTTCGGCGTCTTATATGCAAAGGTGATGTAAGGTAGGACGTCGTCCCAATTTTTGCCGCATGTCAGGGGAATCTGATAAACAACGCCAACTTGGCAATCTAAACATGCGACAAAACCTACATAGGCCAGACGGGCCGTTGTTTGAACGTGCGAATCCGAGAACACGAAAGATCAATTATGAACCGGGAGCAACGTCATTTACTCATGCATTGCTTAGATCATAAATGCAGGCCTCTGCTCAACCAGGTTAAGATCCTGCGCAAGTGCAATAACCAAAAAGCACGAGAACTTCTAGAGGCATATTATATAAAAAAGAAGGGACAAGCATGCATCAGTGACACATAGGTCATGCTTTACAATAGGGAGGCATGTTTCTTAGATAATATGTTTAGCTGAGCCATGCCATTGCTTTTTTCTGATTTTGTGTTTTTTCTTCTTTTCTGCTGCTGATACCCTGACGCGCCTGCGCTGGCGTGGTCTGATATTTAAGTGTTTTTCTCGAATAAACCTCAGTTGTTAATTTGCGCCTGTCCTGTCTTCTTCCTTGTGACCGTCTAGAAAGCGCAACCAATCTTTCCAAATACAATGAACCGACTTGCCCAACAACGCGTTCTGCTAAAATCTCTGTCGTTTCCCCAACTAGTATTTGACAGTCATGTCAAACTCTTGCAACCGTAAGCTTTAACGCGCCAGTCGTCCCGAAGGATCTTTAAGGTTTGTCAACGAACAGAGTGAATAGTGGTCGCTTATAACTGTGAAGTGGCGGCCATACAAATATGGGCGAAATTTCAAAGCCACCCATACTACGGCGAGGCATTCTTTCTCAGTCGTGGAGTAATTGGCCTCTGCGCGTGAGAGTGTTCTACTTTCATAGGCAAGTACTCTTTCTGTGCCCTCCTGCTGTTGCACAAGAACAGCTCCCAAGCCAACATTGCTTGTATCAGTGTGGAGCAATGTAGGAGTGGTCTCATCAAAGTGAGCAAGCACCGGAGGTGTCTGGAGGCGTTCCCGCAAATAGTTGAATGCACCTTGCTCTTCGTCGCCCCATACGAAAGAGGCGGCGTCTCCCGTCAGGCGAGTTAACGGCGACGCAATGCGCGCAAAGTGTGCAATAAAGCGCCGGTAATAGGCACAGAGGCCGAGGAAGTGCCTCACAGCCTTTTTATTGGATGGTACGGGAAACTGAGCGACGGCGGCAATTTTTTCGGGATCCGGGTGGACACCTGCGTGGTTGATGACGTGACCAAGAAACTGTAGTACCGCAAAGCCAAACTGGCACCTCTCCGGTTTCAGGGTAAGGCCAGCGAACTGGACGGACTGCAGAACCGCTTCAAGCCGTTTGAGATGTTCTTCAAATGTGGCGTAGAACACGACGACATCGTCGAGGTATACTAAGCAGGTTTTCCACTTCAGGCCTGAAAGCACAGTGTCCATAAGGCGTTGGAACGTAGCAGGGGCAGAGCACAAGCCGAAAGGCAAGACCTTAAATTCGTATAGACCATCTGGTGTCACAAAAGCAGTGTTTTCACGGTCGCTCGGGTCTACCTCGATTTGCCAATATCAGCTTTTTAAGTACATTGAAGAGAAGTAACGCGCGTGTCGAAGCCTGTCGAGTGAATCATCTATACGGGGAAACGGGTACACATCTTTCTTTGTCACCTGATTTAGTTTTTGGTAGTCCACACAGAAACGAAGGCTGCCGCCTTTTTTCTTGACGAGAAATACAGGAGATGCCCAGGGACTAATTGATGGTTGGATCACAACGTCTTTAAGCATTTTTGTCACTTGATGTTGTATGGCTTCTCGTTCTCTGTGAGCAACGCGATAAGAATTTTGGTGAATTGTTCTTGCCGTATCCTCCATAATTATTCGGTGCTTTGTTAGAGGTGTCTGACCGATGGTCACCGTCGACGCAAAGCAGTCGCTGCATTTGGCCAGTAGCGTAAGAAGCCCTTCTCGATCGTGTGGTGACAAAGCAGTGCGCGCCTCGAAGCATCCTTTTGCGGCGGTGACCACGGAGCGGGTGTTGGAGGCTGGTGTGGTTGTGACGGGTAGGGGACATCGAACAGCGGCGGCGTAAGTCATAGCGGGAATGTGCGGACGTTTGCATTGCCTTTCCACCTGCCTGACATACCAACTTTCGCAATTGAATGTCACATAAAACAAAAAAGTAAACAAATATTCCTAATCTTACCAGAAATATTATTTCTTATAAGAGTAAGAACTATTCTTATTATAAGAAATATTCTCGGTGCTGCTATTTTGTTACTTAGATTTTTCACACATAATTATTTACGCTGATTGGTAAACCTTTAACTTACCTAATTCATATGCTTCAATGTAATAGTCAAGGAGATTCTCAGAAAATGTCAAATACCTTCTTTATTGGAAACCTCAATAGCGCTAACATGACAGGGACAGACATATAAACGTCGACACACGGTGCTATAGCGCTGTGTGTTGTAGTATTTTTTTTTCAATTCGAAAGCTTGCCCTTAAGCATAATACAAAGGCTGTTAAAAGTACACGAACAGATTTGACTCGTGCAATAAATCTAGAAGTGAACGATGATATGGTCCATGAATCCAACGTTCAAGGTCGGGTGGGCGGCGAGGCCGAAGTCCTTTGGCCCAGAAGTGGAGGAGAAGGCTTAGATGAAGTCCTGGGCACGTCCATAGTAGGTGTGTCACCGTCACATTTTGCATTGCTGTGTTACAAAAATGGCACGATAAGCCGTAAGGACCATGGTACTGTTGTAGCCAGAGAGCGGTCACAGTCGGAGTGAACGCGATCCCGACACGTAGCCTCCTTAACGTAGCCTCCTCTCGGCAGGTTAACCGGGCCCACAAGGGAGGTCTGACCCAAACGGAGGCATAAGAGCTCGTGTGGTACGTAGGAGCATTTCCTTTGCCCGGATCAGCTGTTCCCAGGCATCTTCAGAGAAATGTGGAAATGGGTATGTTGTAATCTGTGGGTACGTTGCCATATCCGCTTCAAGGAGACCCGACAGGGGAGGTCGAGGTACCCACTCGACGCGTATGACGATATTCGTAGTGGCAGCAAGATGGTGGATGCTATTTGAGAATCGAGTGGACCGAGATACCCTACGCATGTCGTGGATGGCTCGAGTAGAGTCTGTGCGAATGGTGAGTTGAGACTATCGAGCAGCTTCAACAGCAGGTAGCAAAGCGGCCAAGCCATCTTGTATGGCTGCAAGCTCGGCAAGATAGGCCGGTGGCGCAGGACCGGCAACATACAAGAACGTCTGGCCTGCCTCTGGTATCAATGTACATCCGAGAGCTGGGTGAACACTGGCCTCAGTGGTTGTGCCGTTTCCTATGTCTGTTCATTATTGTAGCCGTGTTAAGGTTCCCATCATGACACCCCAATACAATTGGTCAACATGCATTAAAGAAGTCTGTGTCTTTCGTAGATCTTCATTACGTCAAAAAAAAAGAAAGACAGGCACCTAGCATTTAAAAAGCGCGCAGGACCATGCTACCAATGTCAGTAATTGTAGTTATTTCAAAAGCAGATTCCTTCGATGGTAAGCTCTTCATTGTGCTCATATTCCAAGCCTCAGCTTGAGAAGTGTGGGTGAAGGTGAAGTACCAACAGAATAAACGGGAGGAAACAGAAAGGGTGCCAAGCTAGCATCTAATTTTATTCAAGGAAGTAATCAATCGATAGCCATATAACCTTCATGAGAAACGATTGCACTCGCCTAACGTGTAGGAATGCTGTCAAAAAGTCTGAAATCCCAAGTCAGGCTATTCCAAGGCAAAGAAGCTTAGAACCACAGAAAGTTGAGCTAGTTGGTAAGTATTCATCGTGTTTGCAATTCGTAAACTTGCAACGCTGTAAAAAATTGAATTTCAGCTTCCTCTCTCATCAAATTGTGTGTGCGCAAGAAGAGTGCTAGCTTTAATGCACGGGTTACGCGTCTATTAAATGTAAGTCATCCTGTCATTGTAGTAGCAACTGCCGCTGAACGCTTAAAAAAAGTCCATCATTTCATCAAATTGAAAGATGGTTGTAGAAAGCAATAATAATAAGAAAAGTGTCGCACGTATTACATACCTCCCTTTCTTATCACACCGGCTAAAAGGCGTGGGAAGTAGGCAGGCTGTTAAAGGTTTACAGTTTTATGGCTGCCGATAAGCGAGGTAAGACCTATGCCACCGCGCAGAGAAAGAAAGAGCAGATAAACTACAAGAGGCGGACAGGCATTCGCTTCGTAAAAAATCATGAACAAAGACTGCCGTACTGGTGTAGAATATAATGTTCCTTTCGTTGCCGCCACTTCTATGTAGGAAAGACATGCTGTTTTGTCAATCGAATATTATTAGAAGATAAAGGGTCCTTATCTGGATGATGGATATCTAACCTTTCTTTTCAGTGTCGCAACTGTAAATGCACAGCCAAATTTCCATGAATGCGCTGTTTTATACAGGCACAAGAACGAAGAAACGCTTCTTATAGTCAAGGCCCAGAGTATCAGCAGCACTTGAAGCACATGCGTGAGCCAGCCTTCGAATACCTTCCTTAAAGAACAAATGAAATTCCTAAGCAGTTATCACTCGCGTTATTCTGCACGTGTGCCTGATTAACAGGTGGTGCTACCATAACTGACCATGCGCAGATAAGTTTTGTGTCTCACTCTTTTCCGCAACAATGAGCCCGTCAGTTGATAGTCGGCATTTGTGATGCCTGATTCTCTTCTCTTGTGTACGTATCTCCACTCCTTACCTTCTGTCACGACCACAGAAGCAATTAGGAGACGGAATCTCAAAACTGAAATTTGATTTGTTAAGTGAAACTAACGCAACGCTTAAGCAGGAATCACCCATTTTTTTTGTAAGTCAAAGACTTCTAGCATTTCACGTGCAAACGCATCCCGGCCCTTTCCTAGCAGCCACGTGTTATGCGATTGCGGCACGCAGCCGCACGAGACGCAATGGAAAGGGAGGAGTCACCCTACTCAATTCCTTATCGATAAACTATCTTAACTGAAATGGTCATTAATGCACTGCCGTTTCTCTCAGTACCCTCTGCCATAACTCAGAGGTATCTCAGAGATTGTGCCCGCGGTGCTACGCAGAAAAGTCCTGGCGTGCTTCTTTCGTTTACGGGCTTAGTTAGCACTTCGGGAAGAAATGCAGGCGTACGGCCTGGAGAACTTGTTTAGAGTGTAAAAAAAAAACCTTGGCACGTTCTTCTACTGAACTGTGGTAAACTTGAAATCCAGAGCTATGCGCGTGCTTAGGGAGAAAAGAAACATGAGCATCCGGGGCTACTGAAGCATCGGCGGTAAGAGCGCGGCCATTGTGTACTCATGTGAGACGGTGGGTTTCCATTAATGATTTTTATACTTGAGGTTGCTGCGTTTAGTTGCGCGCGGAAGCGTTGTAACGTGGCCTTTTTTCAACTTCGCGAGCTTCCTTTTTTACGTTGAGGCTTAAAGAAGTAGTTTCCATGGAAGTCCAGAAATGCATTTATATTTAAAGTACGCTATTCCAGTAATACGAGGTCCTAACCTCCTATGTGAATGCAACAATAAAACCCCGGCCCTCAGTCCCCAGCAGCTGCGAAGCAACTGACTACGGCGGTGGTCAAGCCTGTGACGCAGCAAAGGGTTCTAAGAATCTCTAGATCCGGACAGGACGCCATTGGAAACTGAACCTGCTAATATTTAACGCTAGAACGTTATCTAGTGAGGCGAGTCTACCCGTGCTATTGGAGCAATTGGCGGGCAATAAATGTGATGCAATAGGGCTCAGAGAGGTCAGGAGGACAAATAAAGCATATACAGTGATAAAAAGCGGGCACGTCTTTTGCTACCGGAGCTTAACGGAGAGACGAGAACTAGAAGTTGCATTCCTGATTAATAAGGATATACATTGAAAGCTCGTTAATTCGAGCTTCAATAATTCGAATTTATGGATAATTCGAACTGTGCGATTTGGTCCGGCCAAGCTCCATAAAAAAGTTCGTTAATTCGAACGCGAGAAGGTTCCCTCACGGATAATTCGAACTACGCTCGCCTGGCACACGGCCAGAGAAGCGCGCCTACTGCCTACACACAAGGCTGTATTGCCTCCGAAGCGGAGAGAACGGCGAGAGAAGGCAAAATCGGACAAAAATCTAACCGACGTGGGGTCAGCCAGAAGGCAGCGGCGGCTGCCGCCTTTCCGTTCTACGAAACCTCGGAGACTTCTTGCCCGTTGCGAATCTCGGAGGCTTTGCAAATCTTGTACAGCTGCTAATGTTGTGCGGAGATGGCACGGCAAGCTCCAAAACACAGCGAATCAAGTACGTCGCAGCTGCGCTTGCAATCAAGAACCAACGAATCAGGGCCTTCACCACCTTCACATGTTCAGCGTCTTGTCTCGGCAGTCTTCATCGGTTGTGCACCTCTGTTTTCAGCTTAGGAGGTATCGGCCGTCGCGATTCATTGGGATGGTGTTAAGCCTCGGCTGACGTTCGTTTCAGTGGACATCGGTGGTGTGGCACAATCGGACCCAGAGCTTCGACTTGAAGATGGCGTGTGCCCGCGGCACAGGCCATCACTTTCTGACACGCCAAATTTCTGACATGCCCTACTGCTTCCAAATCGCAGTGTACTGTTGCCCTCCTACAGGAATACAGGAATACAGGAACATACAGGAATTCTATAGCATTAAAAAGAGGGTGGCAGGTTTTGTTGTGAATCGTCACTTACAGCGCATACATAGACGGAGGACAAAAAAGGACGACGTAGACAAGCGACAGCGCTTAGACAGCGCTTGTCTACGTCGTCCTTTTGAGTCCTCCGTCTATGTAGGCGCTGTAAGTGACGATTTATACCATGGAATGCCAACTAGCCCGTACTCGAACCTTGCTTGTTGTGAAACGTATTACGAGCTGCAAATTGAAGGTCGTACAGCTCTACGTGCCTCATATGAAGACGTGGAGTTGGCGATGGGTAAAGTCAAAACTTATATATATATATATATATATATATATATATATATATATATATATATATATATATATATATAAACGAGAAGGGGGATAACCGAGGGACCCGATAATTATTAGTCATATAATGAGAAGCCAACAAACACTGACACCAAGTACAACATAGGGGAAATTGCATGTGCTTAATAAATGAAATAAAGTAATGATAAATTAACGGAATTAAAGTGGATGAAAAAACAACTTGCCGCAGGTGGGAACCGAACCCACAACCTTCGCATGTCGCGTGCGATGCTCTACCAATTGAGCTACCGCGGCGGCGTTTCCCCATTCACTTTCTTGGGTATTTATGTGTACTAGTACAACCCTGGGAGTGTTAGCCAGCGCCCCCACTCACAGACCTTGGCGGCGGACGTGGAACGTCTTTTTTGCCGCAGGCGTCACGAGAACGTGATCTTTTTCGGGTGAAGGCAACTGGTCAATAAACCCACATATGCTACCTGAAGGCATCAATGTTGCCGGATTCGAGACCCTCGTTATGTAATAAACGAGAAGAAAGGGGGTTAACCGAGGGACCCGAAACCGAGTGTTTGTTGGCTTCTCATTATATGACTATATATATATATATATATATATATATATATATATTGTAAGCACTATTAACGTACTTCGTCGTTTTCATTTGTACATAGCCATCATCATCTTCCCTCTTCTTCGACTTCTTCGCCCGTGAGCTGCGGGCGTTGCCTTTTTTGGAATAAACAGCGCTGGACAACTTGATCGGTCTCGGTATTATAAAGTGGTGGAGGTACGTCAAGATCCCGACGTCCTCTCGCGTTCCCGTCCTCCCTGGAGCTCCGTTCCCATCGCCGCCTGCACCCAGCTACCCCTAGAACAATGGACACTTCCAACCCCGGCCCTTCCGGCACCTCTAACCCTACCACACAGACGACCCCGCCTGCGGTGCCCTCTTGGACTGTGACGAGCCCTCAGCGCGATCCCCCTGTCTTCGCGGGACTCCGCGGTGATGACGTAGACGATTGGATCGACCACTACGACCGCGTGAGTTCTTGCAACAAGTGGAACGACACCCAGAAATTGAGGCACGTCGCCTTCTACTTGACCGGTGTTGCAAAGACGTGGTATTTCAACCACGAATCCGACATCGCGGATTGGTCCACCTTTACCTCGAAGCTGCGACAAATCTTCGCTTCCTCGTCTGGCCGTGCAGAAGTCGCCAAACAGAAGCTGGGAACGCGGCGCCAACTTCCCCAAGAGTCTTACACCTCATACATAGAGGATGTCTTGGCTCTGTGCCGCCGTGCGTATCCTAGCATGATGGAAGCCGAACGCGTTCGCCACATCTTAAAAGGCATTGGGCCTGTCGCATTCAACGCCTTAATCGTGCGAAATCCGGCTTCTGTCCAAGACATCACTTCAACGTGTCAGCGCCTCGACGAGCTGCAGTCTATTCGTCTTCCACATGACAGCAGCGATCCTCAGGTTCCCCATTCTCCAGATCTACGTGCTCTTATCCGCACCATCATCCGCGAAGAGCTTCAACTACAAGACCTCAGGCGTCCACCTGCTGCCTGCGCCCCAACCCCCGCCTTCGACTTGCGCGAGGTCGTAAAGCAGGAGTTGACAGCGATGACTACACCCACGACGCATCTTGCTCCGGTAGCGCGCTCCACACCTACCTACGCGGACGTTGTTTCGCTACCCACCCCTACCGTGCCTTCCGTGCCTACTGGCGTTTCCTATGACCATTTGGCTTCGATGGGAACCAGAGCACTTGCTGCGCCATCGTACCCTCAGTGGCGTCCACCTCGTAGAGTTTATTTTTACTGCGGTATACGCGGTCATATATCTCGCTTCTGCCGCCGGCGCCAGCAGGATGAAAGGCGAGGCTATGCTGAGCACGACAGAGACCGCACTCGCCGATCAGACGACTACTATCCCGGACCGTACTCGTCCCCGCAACAGCGTTCTCCGTCTCCACCAGCTGCTCACAATCTGCCTCATAGTTCCCGTTCGGCCAGACGTCGTTCTCCATCCCCTTACCGGCGCTCTACATCACCGCTTCGCCCCACTTCCCATTTTGTCGACCAGCACTCGGAAAACTAACTGTTGCAGTTTTTGGAGGGGAAACTGCTTCTTATCGGTCTTCCAAAATTCCTCCTTTTCGCCCGGCCAACATGCTTTCTGTGACTGTCGAAGGTGTTCCCGCGTCAGCTCTCACCGATACCGGTGCCGCCGTTTCTGTTCTTCGAAGTGATCTGTGTTCGCGGCTCCGTAAAGTAAAAACGCCTTATCTTGGACCTATTTTGCGTGGTGCGAATAATGCATTCATTCACCCTGACGGACAGTGTACTGCTCGTGTTCTCATCGACGGCATACGCCACCACATCGAGTTTATCATCCTTCCACCGTGTATCCATGAACTTATACTGGGTTGGGACTTCCTACATTCTGCTTCAGCCGTCATTTCATGTAGAGAGGAAGTTGTCCACATCACGGATACAGAGCTTGAACCTGTTGCGGACTCTTCACTTTCATGCGTGAGCTTGACCATCGCTGCCGACTACGTCCTGCGTCCTGGTCACGAAGACGTTGTAGCCGTAACATCCAGTCAGATCGCCGACGGAGACGCCCTAGTCGCCCCTTCTTCCCGCTGTACTTCTCGCGGAATTCTCATTGCCACCTGTCTCGTCCGGTTTTCACGCGGCCGCACCCTTCTGTCTGCTTGCAACATGACCGCAGATCCTGTGATGCTGCCCAAAGGGATGACTGTGGCAACCCTCGCCGACACTCAACCTATCTCTCTAGTCGCGCTTTGCCCTTCTTCATCGCCAGCCCCAACCTCAGGTTTGGATGATTCTTTCCCTCCTCCAGCCGTTCTTGGTTCTGACCTAGCAGCCGCGCAGTCCGAAGCCCTAATTGTGGTCTTGGCAAAACACAAAGCCTGTTTCGATAGCTGTTCCCCTGTGTTGGGCCAAACTCCTGCGGCTACACACCGCATCGAAACCGATGGTTCCGCTATTATACGACGACGCCCCTATCGTGTATCGCCGTCCGAACGAAAGGTCATTGAACAACAGGTTGCTGACATGCTTGCGCGGAAGATAATGCGACCTTCATCTAACCCATGGGCGTCTCCCGTGGTCCTGGTAAATAAAAAAGATGGCTCAGTTCGCTTCTGCGTGGATTATCGAGCGCTCAATAAGATCACACGCAAGGACGTATATCCAATACCTCGAATTGACGACGCTTTGGACACACTACAAGGGGCGGAGTATTTCTCCAGCCTTGATCTTCGGTCAGGATATTGGCAAATTCCGATGAACGAGATTGACAAAGAAAAGACCGCATTCGCTACACCGGATGGCTTTTATGAATTTAACGTCATGCCTTTTGGCCTTTGTAATGCTCCTGCCACATTTGAGCGCATGATAGACAACGTCCTTCGTGGTCTAAAATGGAAGACGTGCCTCCGTTATCTGGACGATATTGTCATCTTTTCGTCTGACTTCAGCCAACATCTTCATCGATTAGACGAAGTTCTCAAGTGCCTTGCGAATGCTGGTCTCCAAATCAATACAAAAAATGCAAATTTGCAAGCAAAACAATAAAAGTATTGGGTCACGTCGTCTTAAAAGCTGGCATCCAGCCTGACCCCGAAAAGATTAGTGCCGTTCTTCAGTTTCCTCGCCCCCAGCAACAGAAAGGTCTACGTAGTTTCCTCGGCTTGGCATCATATTTTCTTAGATTTATACGCAACTTCGCAGCAATAGCAGCTCCTCTACACAAGCTACTGGTTATCGGTGCCTCTTTCACGTGGACTAGCGACTGCGAGTCGGCTTTTCAAGCTCTTAAGGGGCATCTTACTTCCGGACCAGTGCTTCGCCACTTCGATAATCGTGCCCCCACTATCCTCCATACTGACCCAAGCGCACAAGGTATTGGCGCAGTACTTCTGCAACGTAATACAGCATCTAAAGAGCAAGTCATAGCATATGCCAGCCGAACACTTTCTCCAGCTGAGTGGAACTACACCATTACAGAGCAAGAGTACCTGGCTATCGTTTGGTCGATTCAGAAATTTCGCCCATACCTTTACGGCCGCCACTTCACCATCGTCACCGACCATCATGCTCTGTGTTGGCTGTCATCAATAAAAAACCTGTCAGGACGCTTAGGACGCTGGATACTGCGCTTGCAGGAATATGACTTCACTCTAACATACAAGTCTGGAAAACGCCATCATGATGCAGACGCATTGTCTCGCTGCCCACTCTCGCTCTCTCCCGGTAACGCGCCGTCGTCTTCCCAACCACGTCGTTCCGATGCTACGCTTCTCTCCCACCAGCTCTCGATAACGCCCCTGGACCAAGTTACGCTTTCCTCACGCTCTGATTTCGTCTCGCTTCAGCGGGCCGACTCCTACTGTCGAGCTCTCATGGATCGCCTTAGTGGGTTCACCGAACCACCCAACAGCCGCTTGCGACGCCAACTTCGACAATTCCGCCTTCAAGGTGGCGTGCTACACCGCTACGTTTACCACCCAACAGGTCACCGGTGGGTCCCAGTTCTACCTCGCTGCCTTCGCTTGCGGGTATTAGAGGCTCTTCACGACGATGTATCGGCTGGCCACTTAGGCTTCCACAAGACTTACGACCGCATAAAGACCCGCTGCTTCTGGCCTGGCCTATCCACAACGGTAGCCAAATACATTGCCTCTTGTGCGTCATGTCAGCACCGCAAACGCTCGACATCCCCTCCTGCCGGTTTACTAGAACCTCTCCCTTGCCCGGATGCACCTTTTGAATTTGTTGGCATTGATTTATATGGTCCCTTGCCGTTGACACCCTCCGGTCACCGTTGGATTGTCACTTCGGTTGACCATTTAACAAGATATGCCGAGACTGCCCCTCTGCGATCCGGCACCGCTTCTGAGGTCGCCGACGTTTTCTTGCGCGCCATCGTCTTGCGCCACGGGGCTCCTCGCGTTCTTCTCAGTGACCGTGGCAAGGCGTTCATCTCACAAGTTCTCGAGGAAGTTCTTCGAGCCACTAATACCGTCCACAAATCTACTTCTACTTATCATCCGCAAACCAATGGCCTTACTGAGCGCTTCCACCGTACGCTGTCTGACATGATTGCCATGTACATCCGTCCTGACCACACTGACTGGGATAAAATTCTTCCTTTCCTGACATTCGCATATAATACTGCTATTCAACGGACTACCGGCTACAGCCCTTTCTTCCTTGTGTATGGACGATCTCCTTTCACCATATTCGACAGAGAACTATTTTTCGCACCTTCTTCGCCTAACGCGTGGCTTCCAGAAGATTTTGCTGCCCGAGTTGCACATTGCTGTCAAATCGCCCGGCAAAGCACAGAAGCTACCCAAGCTGAGCGCAAGCGTTACTGCGACAACAAACGCCGTGACCTACGTTTTCACCCAGGAGACCAAGTCCTGCTTTGGACTCCAGTCCGCACCCCAGGCCTCTGTGAGAAGTTCCTTCCACGCTACATTGGTCTATACACCGTTGTGGAGCAAACATCTGCAGTGAACCATCTCGTCCACCCGGTACACTCCGTCACTGACCGGCGCCGCCGGAATGCCGAAATTGTTCACGTGTCGCGGATGAAGCCCTTCACTCCCCGTTTAGATAATCTCTAATCTGCGGCCAGGCTGGCCGCTTCCATGACGGGGGGAAGTTAGTGTAAGCACTATTAACGTACTTCGTCGTTTTCATTTGTACATAGCCATCATCATCTTCCCTCTTCTTCGACTTCTTCGCGCGTGAGCTGCGGGCGTTGCCGTTTTTGGAATAACCAGCGCTGGACAACTTGATCGGTCTCGGTAGTATAATATGTATATATATATATATATATATAAAGAGAGAGAGAGCGATTTGTACAGTATCAGTGGCATCCACGATGATAACGGAAGAGAGAATAGTGTAGAGGAATTTAAAATCCCACAAGTAACGCTGGAAAACCTAAAGAAGGCCTTGGGAGCTGTGCAAAGGGGAAGGCAGCTGGGGAGGATCAGGTACCAGCATATTGTTCTAGAAAGACTGACCACCCTGTATACGCAATGCTTCATGACTTCGAGCGTACCGGAATCTTGGAAGAACGATACCATAATCCTAAGCCATAACAAAGGGGACTCCAAAGACTTGAAAAATTCTAGACCGATCAGCTTACTGTACGTTGCCTACAAAGCATTTACGAAGGCAATCGCAAATAGACTCAGGAACACCTTAGACTCCACTCAACCAAAGGACCAGGCAGTATTGCGTAAAGGCTACTCAACAATACACCAAATTCACATGTTATATCAGGTGATAGAGAAATGTGCGGAATTGAACAAACCCGTATGTGTATATATATATATATATATATATATATATATATATATATATATATATATATATATATATAATCTTTCATTGATTACGAGGAACCGTTTGATTCAGTCGAAACCGCAGCAGTCATGGAGGCTTTACGGAATCAGGGTGTAGACAAGCCGTATGTCAAAATACTGCAAGATATCTATAATGGCTCCACAGCCACCGTAGTGCACAATAAAGGAAGCAACAAAATCCCAATAAAGAAAAGTGTCAGGCAGGGAGATACGACCTCTCCAATACTATTCACATCGTTTTTACAGGTGGTATTCAGAGACCTGGGGTGGGAAGAATTGGGGATACGACTTACTGGAGAATACCCTAGTAACTTGCGATTCGCTGATGATATTGCCTTCCTTAGTAACTCAGGGGACTAATTGCAATGTATGCTCACTTATCTGGAGAGGCAAAGCAGAAAGGTGGGTCTAAAAATGAGTATGCAGAAAACTAAAGTAATGTTTAACAGACTCGGAAGAGAACACCATTTACGATAGGTAGCGCGGTACTGGAAGTTGTAAGGGAACACATCTACTTTGGGCAGGTAGTGACGACGGATCCAGATCATGAGACTGAAATAATCCGAAGAATAATGGGCTGGGGAGCATTTGGCAGGGATTTTCAGATCATGAGCAGCAGGTTGCCATTATCCCTCAAGAGAAAATTGTATAATAACTGTCTCTTACCAGTACTCTCGTACGGGGCAGAAAGCTTGATGCTTAAGAAAAGGGTTGTACTTAAATTGATCACAACACAACGAGCTATGGAAAGGCGAATGATAGGTATAACGTTAAGGGATAAGAAAAGGGCACATTGGGCGAGTGAACAAACGCGAGTTAGTGACATCTAAGTTTAAATCAAGAAAACATGGGCATTTGCAGGACATGTAAGGAGGAGGGAAGATAACCGATGGTGATTAAGGGTTACGGACTGCATTCCAAGGGAAAGGAAGCGTAGCAGGGGGTGGCAGAAAGGTGGGTAGGCGGATGAGATTAAGTAGTTTGCAGGGACAACATGTTCACAATTAGCACATGACCGGGGTAGTTGAAGTATGGGAGAGGCCTTGCCCTGCAGCGTTCGTAACTACCTGATGATGGTGATGATGATCATCTTAGAACTTCGCAGGATTTCTCTTTACGTTTGCAGCTTCGCCGAGAGAGATGGAAATTCGAGCATGAAAATCATGGAGGAAGGAATATTCTAGGAGGGCGCGTCACGTGACAATTTTGTATCCTAGTCATAAAAGATTTAGAGGAATTGGCTGATGGGAAATAGGCCGTCACGTGATAGGCAATCGGTAGCTGTAGTCAGCTCGTTTTGGTTGCGTCTGCCGTGGGGGTTTTGCAGTATGCGCACGTAATCGACGTGGCATACTGAGTGACGGATTTTAATTGTGTGAAGCAGTCGAGTCTGTGTTTTGTCAGTCAGGTAAAGCACCAAACCACCACGTGGCTCGCCGATTAAGCAAGCAGCAGACAGGCTCTAATGCAGTAGCGAAGGAAGCCGTCGGTTACGACAAACAACCCACCCCTGCCAGCTAAAGGACGGCTGGTTGCGTTTCGGGCCGGTTTCAGAAAAACGAGGAAGTCTTTTGCCTAGAAAACCTGTGAACGCAACCAAGCCGCCCTTCCCTCGGTGATTAGTCGCTTTTGGGGCCATCTTTTGAGAAACAATATCATGTATTTCGTCCTTGCAAACATGTGCAGGCCCTGAACCGAGCACCCAGGATCTAAAGCAACTGCTTTTCCGAGTGAAAAAAAAAATTGTCCCGAGCTAGTCCCAAGAATGCCGAAGATAGTGCAACGGTGGGCCGACCCGCGGGGGAAGTGCAGTTCCGCATTAAGGGGCCCAACAATGGAATGGCGAGCCGGGGACCCCTACCATGTTTGAGGCCCACTCTTACGACAGACGTTCCCAGTCGGCGCTGTCGTACCGTTCGATGCCTTCTGCTTCTTAACAGACCGGCGAGAACTCAATAGGCGCGTCTCAACCGCGTAACAATGTTGCGCCACATAATGTTACAAAATTATGCACGTAAATTCAAGAAAAGTTGACGACTTTCCTTGAGATTTCCTTGCTATATTTGTTTATTTCACAACAAACTGCGCACAACATAACTTTTTACTCAGCAAACATGCTACAAATAACTATCCCGTGAAAGTTATTGTCTAATCCTAAGTAGGTGCTGCGCAGCGGAACAAAAATTAGCAAGAAAGTACGCACCGAAGTTTCAGCTAAGGAACAGCTCATTTCACGAAACAGTGGACTACGCCCGGGTCAGCATACTCTCGACTATGTTCGACGTGAGAGCGCCGACTACCTGCGGTGGTAAACTAAAGTGCTGCTTTGAAAATAATGTTGACATGGCTCTGGTTCCACAGTCCTTCTCCACTATTCAAGGCAGCGCATTAGAAGCGAAGAACGGCGCCAGTGGTAGCAGAAACCCAGGCGTTGTACTTCCTACGCGCCTCCGTGCCTTTGACGGCAGTCGCCACGAAGCTAGTTATCATTACCACGTACCAAACAAACACGAAGGGTCCGGCAGCAATGTGGGCCTATTCCTACCCAAACGGCACCGCGTGCAAAGCCCCGGCGATAGGGAGGGGCGGCTTCAGAGGAGGTTGGCTTGCGGAGGGTCGTAGAATCAGATGGCGCTCCCTTATAGTTTTGCAGTGAAGCTGTATACCTCTGCTGTCCAAGGAAATTTTCCTTTCGTAAGGAAAAAACTCACCATACGTGGCTGATCTCAGAGATAGTGCAATGCCTGACCGACCCGTGGCAGAGGTGAAAAGGGCATTAAGCAGTCCCCATACAAGAGCCGATCCCTAAGAAACTGCAATACCGGGCCATCTTGCGGCGGAGGTGAAGCAGGCGTTAAGCCCTCCCCATACGTGGGCCGATCCTGAAGATACTGAATTACTGGCCCGGCCCGCGGTGAAAGTGAAGCAGGCGTTAAGCGCTCGCTCTGCGTGGGCGGACCCGCGGCGGAGGTGCAGTTCGTCATTAAGGGGCCCACATACACAGCTTCGCTGGTCATCCTATTTCACAGAGTGGAAGGGCACTGAGTTTTTTTTTCTTTTTTCATGATAAAAAAAATGGCTGTGGCTTAGCTAAGGTTAAGCCCAGGATGCGAAGCATACTAGCCTTTATTTTAGTTGTTGAACCACTGTTTAGCCTGGTGAACTGCTGTTGCTTGGCTATATTTGGTTCGGCCAGACGGAGAAACAACTCATGTGTTACTCTGCTTCGCCTTCAAGAGTGGAACGCGACAGCGTTCCCGTCGACCCGCCAAGGGGTGTAAGACAATGGTCTACGGCGCAGCGACTTCGCGCCCCGCATTGGACGCGGTGAGCGTCGAGCAACGCAGCGTTCGGCGCGGCAACGAAATGTGCGCCTGAGCAAGCGACGCACGCCCTAGCCTTAGAAACAGCTCGTTTCTAAGGCAACACCGCATTCACTAGAGGCGCTTTTGTACCGCTTTGAAGCATCGTACTCGTGGCTCAGTGGTAGCGTCTCCGTCTCACACTCCGGAGACCCTGGTTCGATTCCCACCCAGCCCATCTTGCAAGAGTTGAGCCAAAGCCACCTAGAAACAAGCGCAGCTGCTTATATACCGCCGCGACGCCGCGAGCGACGGCGCGAGTTGGAGCCCCGTTTCTCCTCTGTCGTGACGTCACGGTGTCACGTGGTATGGCATGGGGTCAAAGGTCATTGAAGGTGACACCGCCGCGCCTGAGGAGCTGGGTTGAGCTCTCGTAATATGCTTCGCATAAAATAGTAACGCGCAGCACAGCGACTCGGCTAGGGTGGCGGGAGCCTAGCGGGCCAGAAGGGGCGGCGCAGCGGGGATTGCAGGTGGTGTGACGTCATTGCTCTCGAATAAAAACCCGCGTGCTCACTTCGGCGGATTTCAAGAAGCTACCAGGTACATGGCATCGGAGCCAGCATGCATCAGAGCCACCGTGATCAGAGCTAGGGCACGACGGTTGCCGCCACGTCGCGGGCGTGCAGCGTTTAGCACATGACACGGACGCATACGGCGTCTCGACAAATCGCTTCTGTTGTGGCGGATGCCTCAAATGGTGCGCCGTCCCAAGCGAAACCCCCCACAGAGGAAGACGGCATTTATTTTTCTGGAGCCTTAACATTCCCCAGCTCCGCTGGTCTCTGGTGTTTGCGGTAGCAGAGCGACGCATAATTTTTAGTTTGGTGCATTTGCTGTAGCTCCTATTTATTTCCTTTCGCACTCAAATTACATCTCAGAGTATTACTTCAATGCTGAGGAGAAAAATGGTACTAACGAAATTTTAGCATAGGCAGTGATCGCCGCAATAACACTAAACCTACTAACTTTCTTGATGAGTTTTTGTCATCCCAAACTACCCTCACGATTGCGGATACGTGGAACCTACTAAAGAATAAAGCTTTGCGTCTTATCAACAAACACATTCCACTAAATACTGTTTACCATTATTCCAACGCTCTCTCGTACAACCGATACCAGAAACGATTATATAACGAAAAGGACGCCTCTCTCGCACGTACGCAAATAAATAGGCCGTCTACAAATCGGCGGCACTGGTTATGTTTCCGCGGTTAAGAAAGGCAAACTTACTTTTCTCAATTCTACATAAACGAAATACATATAAACTAACCAAGAAACGTTTGTACAAAATTGTTAACACAAAAGAAAGCAGAACCATATGTTTAATTGTTCACTAAGGTGAACCAGTGTCTAAACACATCTCGTCGTTACATAATGGCACATTTGCACTTTCATTTAGGCATTCGATAGTACGTGGTACTATCCAAGGAATCCCGTCATGCTTGATGCTTGTGATATAGGTAAAATGAATCGTACCCTGAAAAGATCATCCTTGTTCGGTGCTGATGGCAATAATTTGAAGTTTCTCCAAGGCACTGGACCTTCATTTTGTGTTTCTGTATTGTACTTTTATTAGATCGCTTAAATATGGGAAAATTCGACATGATTGGAAAATAGGCATGGAGATTCAGCTTCACAAGTCTGGCAACACGCATATCCCATGTAACTATCGGCCAGTATCACTTTCGCCTGTCCTATGTAAAACACCACAATTTCATCGCAATTTTTTCTCCTACATAACAAAAAATCTTGGTTCAAATAAACTGTTTCACGGCAGTCAACATTGCTTTCGAAAATATTTTTCATGTGAGACGCAAGTGGTTTTTTGTGCTAATGACTTGCATGCATTCCTTCACTTTGGGTTTGCGGTTGACTGCATATTTTTGGAATTCTCGAATGATTTTGATAAAGTTAATGATCAAATACTAATGCTTAAATTAGGCCGTACGAACATTCAACTATAATGCTCCGCTGTATCGAAAGCTTCGTACTAACAAAACTCAGTACATCGCTGGTAATGATACTAATACACCTATGGTGCCTCTAAGATCAGGTGTGCCTCAGGGGTGAGTTCTAGGACCTTGGTTCTTCCTAATTTATTATAATAATGACTTACCTAAGGAACTAACTTGTTGACATTGTCTTTTTGCTGACAACTACCTTATTTATAAAAATAATTGGTTTGACACTGATACTCCTAATCTGAAAACTGGTCCTAATTATATCGTTACCTTGTGTAAATTGCGCAATATGGAATATAACATAGCACACTCGATATCAATGAGAGTTTCTCATAATTGATCCTACAGTCCTAATTATTTCCTTACAGACATTTCCCTAAATTCTGCAACTGTTTATAAGTACCTCGGAGTTCACATCGCCAACAACCTGTCTTTAAAACTGCATGTGGACACCATCGTATCCAACGGCAACAAAATTTCATATTGTAATGAAGAAGAAAAGCACAAGAACAAGGCCAGCCAGATCGTCTTTTCCGCGCCTGCTGTACAACCAGTGTGCCAGCCGAATCGCCAGTGCTTGGCACGAGTGTTAGCCGTTCGGGCAACCAGCTGTTCCTGCTCTGCGTCACCTGCCTCCTCGGTTACGAAGAAACGTTACCCTCGGAACTCTTCAGTGCACCCATTACAATTGGGGGAAGGTGCGGGGTACTCAGGAACATCTACACCCTGGAACTCCGGTCTCGGACTCTGCCTCCCATCATGCCTGACTCTCCCCAGCGGAAGTCACCGCCACCCCACGTTGCCTGCTCTGGCGCTGTCCCGCAACACCATCCAGCGGTTTTCAGCGGTACGGATGAACAGGACGTCAATGACTGGTTGACTACGTACGAACGGGTGAGCTTGCAGAATCGATGGGACGATACCGCCAAGTTAAATGCCGTCATATTCTACCCAGAGGGAGTGGCTCACCTGTGGTTTAAGAATCACGAAGCCGACTTTCAGTCCTGCTCCGTGTTCAAGACCAGTTTCGCTGCAGTTTTCGGTCGCCCTACCGTCCACAAGTTGCGCGCCGAGCAGCGGTTACGAGAGCGAGCGCAACAACCCAGTGAAACATTCACCTGTTAAATTGAAGAGGTTCTCGACCTATGCAAACGTGTGGATGCGTCTAAGCGCAAAAATGAGAAATTGAAGAGCATTTTGAAGGGCATCGCCGATGACATTTTCCAAATGTTGATCGCCAAGAGCCCGCGCACCGTAGCAGAGCTCATAAACTTGTGACAAAGCTACGACGAGTTGAGGAGGCAGCGCGAGTTGACTAGGCGCTCCTCAGTGGCTGACGAGGCCCCCTCTTCCACGACGGCCTCCTCCGATCGCACCTCCTTGCTCACACAAATCCAAGCTTTCGTGCGGGAGGAAGTTGGACGTCAGCTTTCCCTGCTACCCTTCGCTGAGCTACAGCAGCCGCTGCCGCAACAGCCTCCTACACAGATCGCTCGTACGCTCCGGCGGGTTATTGAAGACCAAGTTGCTGAGGCTCTACCAATGCAGCACCCTGCCCCCACGCCACTTACTTACGCACCCGTCACCGCGCAGCCCCCTCGTCAACCACTCGTTGCGCTACATCCTCGGCCGCCACCACCCGTTCATAGTCCCGTTCATCGACCTGCTCCTGCCTTTACTAATCCTTGGCGCACGCAAGACAGCAGGCCCATATCTTATGCCTGCGGTATTCCCGGCCATGTTGCACGACTCTGCCGCCGCCGCATGCTGCACTCTGATGAGTTTGTGCAGTCGCATCCCTACGCCAACGTCGAGGCTTTCCACGACACTTATTTTAGTCGGCAGTCGAACAGGCCACCAGCTGAGCTCCCGGTCCTTACACGTCGTTCACCTTCACCGCGTCGCCACTCGTTGTCCCCCATGCGTCGGCGCCCTTCACCCACGCAAGAGGAAAATTAAGCGCGGCAGTTCAGGAGGCAAGAACTGCGTCGCCATCGGTCTGTACAAGTCCTCCATTGACGCCTTCGAACGTTGTCGATTTTACTGTTGACGGCGTCCCTACTGTTGCGCTAATTGATACTGGAGCAGCCGTGTCTGTCCTAAACGAACGCCTCCCTCGCGCTTTACGAAAAGTTACAAAGCCACTTTCTGGGTTGTCTCTTCGCACAGCAAGCGCCCAGCCAGTTCAGCCTTCAGCAGTATGCACAGCTAGAGTTATTATTCAGGGCATTCTCTATATTGTGGAGTTTGTGATTCTGCAGTCCTGTTCTCACGACGTGATACTTGGGTGGGACTTTCTTTCGCGAAATAACGCCGTCATCAATTGCGCACGTGCTGAAGTCGAATTATCGCCTTTGTGTGACGTGCCCCTCGTCGGCGCCACTTCTCTTCGCGCTAAGCTAGTTCTTTGAGAAGACATCGCCATACCGCCGCACTCGTCTGCCGTTGTTCCCGTCTTCTGTGGCGCTGTCTCTGAAGGCGCTGTCCTCTTCACTCCTTCAGAACTCTTCATGACCCGCAAAGACGTTCCCCTGCCTAACGCCGCGCTTGACATTTCAGCTGGTTTCAGCGCCATCGTTGTCTGCAATCTGCTTCCTACAGCCCTGATGGCTCTTCGCGGCGAAGCACTTGGCCATGTTCAGCCTCTTGATGACATGTTTATAACCGACGTGCCAGATGCTTCGTACGCAGAGCTCATTGACTTCTGTGCACTTTCCACTACTGCTCCGCCATCACCTGACTTATTCACACCTTTCATTGCCGATGACCTTACTTCCGAGCAGCGCTGCCAGCTTCTTCACCTGCTTGCCCAGTTTCGCTCTTCTTTTGATGTCGCTCAGCCTACTCTGGGTCGCTCGTCAACCGTCAGCCACCACATCGACACTGGCTCCAACGCGCCATTGCGGCAGCGTCCGTACCGCGTATCTGCCAAGGAGCGTCAGGTGATCAGTGAGCACGTGGACGACATGCTTCAGCGCGGCGTCATTCGACCTTCCAATAGCCCGTGGGCATCACCGGTGGTTCTCGTCACAAAAAAAGATGGTTCCATTCGGTTCTGCGTCGATTATCGCCGTCTAAATAAGATGACGCGCAAAGACGTCTACCCTCTACCGCGCATTGACGACGCTCTGGACAGCTTGCCAGACGCTAAATTCTTCTCTATGTTGGATTTACGCTCGGGCTACTGGCAGGTCCTGATGTGAGCAGTTGATTACCCTAAAACTGCATTCATTACTGCTGATTGTTTATACGAATTTAATGTGATGCCATTTGGCCTATGCAATGTGTCTGCTACGTTTGAACGAATCATTTACAATATCTTACGCGGCCTAAAATGGAGCACGTGTTTGTGCTACTTCGACGACATCGTTGTGTTCGCCTCTAATTTCAGCACGCATCTTCTTCGCCTTAGGCAAGTGTTGACGTCCTTGACCAACGCAGGCCTGAAACTGAACCTGAAAAAGTGCCAGTTCGCCGAGCGAAAGCTCATGGTTCTAGGTCACGTCGTATCACAAGACGGCATTTGCCCTGACCCATCAAAACTTCGCGCCGTGGCAGAATTTCATCAAACCAAAGACACTCAAAGAACTCCGCGCCTTCATCGGCCTCTGTTCTTACTTCAGGCGCTTTGTTCGCCATTTTGCCTCGATAATATCACCTCTGACACAACTCTTAAGTGGCGCCAGCGACCTATCCTCCTGGTCACCTGCATGGGACACCGCGTTCGTGACCTTACGCCGTCTCCTCACGTCTCCGCCTATACTGCGACACTTCGACCCCACCGCCCCAACTGAAGTGCATAGCGATGCCAGTGGTATTGGCCTTGGCGCTGTCCTTGCGCAGCGCAAGTCTGGCTACTCCGAGTACGTCGTTCCTTACGCCAGTCGTGCGCTTACCAATGCGGAAAGCAATTACAGCGTCACAGAAAAAGAATGCCTGGCCATCGTTTGGGCACTCGGGAAGTTTCGCCCCTATTTATACGGCAGGCCTTTCAATGTGGTTACTGACAATCACGCCCTTTGTTGGTTATCCTCTTTAAAGACCCATCTGGATGCCTTGCCCGCTGGGCTCTGCGCATTCAAGGATACGACATACACGTCATATACCACTCAGGTCGCAAGCACACTGACGCTGACGCTCTGTCCCGCTCTCCGCTGCCAGCCGACACGGCCTCCCTCTCCACCATAAAGGCGGTATCCTCGGTCGACATCGACACCTTCGCATCAGAACAGCACAATGATCCTTGACTGGCCTCTCTTTTGGATCTCCTTTCTGGCTCGCCTGCATCTCCCATCTCCCGCTCCCAGGGTCGCCAGGCTGTCCATTTTGCTGTCCGAGATAACCATTTGTACAGACGCAACTACCAGCCAGATGGTCGCAAGTGGCTCCTGGTTATCCCTAGGACTTTGCGTTCCGACATGTGCGCGTCTTTCCATACTGACTCACAATGAGCACACGGAGGCGTTTTGAAGATGTATGAGCGCCTGCGGCAATGTTACTACTGGCGAGGAATGTTTACTTTTGTCCAAACGTTTGTCCGCTCGTGCCCGCAATGCCAACGCCGCAAATCTCCGCCCCATCCGGCCCACGGTTTCTTAAAGCCGTTTCCGTGCCCTGCTCGTGCCTTCGATCGTGTGGGAATTGACATCTACGGGCCGCTACCACTAACACCCGTTGGAAAACGATGGATTATTGTCGCAGTTGATCACCTTACACGCTATGCCGAAACCGCTGCTCTACCTGCAGTGACCGCCAGTGACGTTGCATCCTTTCTGCTCCATCGTTTCATTCTTCGTCATGGCCCACCTCGGGAGCTGCTGAGTGATAGAGGCCATGTGTTTCTGTCTCAGGTGGTTGAAGCTCTGCTTGCTCAATCCCGCATAGTTCCCCGGACCACCACGGCTTACCATCCTCAAACTAACGGACTTACAGAGCGTTTCAATCACACCCTTGGTTATATGGTCGACATGTACGTTCCATCGGAGCATACAAACTGGGATATCATCCTCCCATTTGTCACGTACGCATATAATACGGCTACGCAAAGTACTACAGAATTTTATCCATACTTTCTTCTCTACAGACACGATCCTTCCCATACCATCGATACGGTTTTGCCTTATACACCAAACGCGTCAGAATGTGCTCCCGTTTCAGCCGTCGCCCGATACGCCGAGGAATGCCGTCAATTAGCCCGAAAGTCCACCTCCGCTGACCATCAACGGCAAAAAGCCAATCGTAATGGCGACGCTATGAATCCGAACTTCGCTCCCGGCACCCTTGTCTTGTTATCCGTGCCTTCTACCACGCCTGGACTTTCGACAAAACTTCTCTCGCAGTATGATGGACCATACCGCATCGTCGAACGCACCTGTCCTGTCAACTATGTCATAGAGCCCCTCACATCGACATCCGACAAGCGCCACCGTGGACGGGATGTTGTTCAAGTGCGCCGCCTGAAACAATTCTATGAACCGCTTATTTCCCCGTCGTAAGTCAAAAGGATGGCTCCGCTTTTGCACCGGGGGTAATTGTTATGAAGAAGAAGAGCACAAGAGCAAGGCCAGCCAGATCGTCTCTTCCGTGCCTGCTGTACAACCAGTGTGCCAGCCGGATCACCAGTACTTGGCACGAGTGTGAGCCGCTCGGGCAACCAGCTGTTCCTGCTCTGCGTCACCTGCCTCCTCGGTTACGAAGAAACGTTACCCTCGAAACTGTTCAGTGCACCCATTACAATATACAGGTTTCCAAACAATAGGTGGTGCGTGGAGTGGAAGTTTGCAGGCGCAATAGCACGACTCCAAGTGCTGATAACTTATTTTCCAATTTTCGCTCAGCTTTTCAATCATGCAAAGGCAGGGAAAATACATTGGAGTAGCTCAACGGAGAGTTTAGCATGTTGTCTATAAGTGCTGCCAGATATTTTATTCTAGAGTAGCTTTGATATACCTAAGGAAGTGCGTTACGGTATGCTTTCCTCATGGTAAAAAAAAAAAATTCTAGACAAAAGTGATTCCTATGTTATCATCCCTAGTGAACCTGGTGCATGTTTTACGCAGAACATACATAGTGATAAACCATCAGAGGCCCTCGATTTAAATACTCGAAATCTTTAGATTTTGTGTGGGGAAATACGAGGGATGTCTAGCTTGGGGCTAAGTTCGATTATCTATTGAAACATATGCAACACGCCGAAAACGTTTTAAAGGCAACCATTGGACTTATTTGATTCGCTTGTACTGCACTTGAGAGAAAGAGTTATATAGCAGTAAGAAAAACCAGCCAAAAAGATGCACACAGGAAACGCGCACAAGAAGACAGGAAAGAGACTGGACTGCCAATGGTTTATTCGACAGAACGGGGCTCTAATTTTTAAAGGGTACTCTGTCACAGGATCATCGCACAATCAGCTTATCATAACCAAGCATCAAGGAAAAACCAACGAATTCCAAAGGCCGCAAGCACTTTCTATCTTCTAAGGGATCTCACATCTATATTTGCCTAAGCGCCGTTCTGTCGAATAAACAGTTGATAGTCCAGCCTCTTTTCTGTGTACTTGTATGATCCCTTTGTGTGTTTTTTTTTGGCTGGGTTTTCTTAATGCAATGCACCAACTTCCCCAACAACGTGTTTTACAAGTTATGTAATAGCAACTAAGAAAAGGAGAATTTTAATTGATGTTACGATGATGATGACAAAAGTAGAAAATGAGAAATACGGTTGTTCCTAATATAGAACACGTACTCCATATGCCATTCTCTTTTTTTACGTGCGCTATGTGAAGGGGAAACTTAAGGTGGCAGTTGAATTTCACACCTAAATAGGGGCAAGGATAGACTGCAGTGATTAGGTGATTGTTGAAGGAAATATATTGAAGGAGCTCAGATGATCGCTGATTCGAGGTACAGACGAGAAAAGTGGTCTTATTGTGGTTGATCTGCAGCATATTAAGTTCCCACCACGTGGAATCTATTACGGGATCGTCGTTTACCTTACTTGTTAGCGTTGTCACACAAAATGAGTATTAAATATAGTGAAACTATTGACACGCACGAAACGGCCCGAAATACGCAAAAAAGATACACGGACATGCGCTTCTCCGTGTATCTTTCTTTTGCATATCGTGCCGTTTCGCGTTGCCAATAGTTACAGTATGGAATTCCAACATGCCCACCGTACCCCCCTATTAGATATACTGATGTTGTCAGCGTACAGAACGCACTTTGATGAAGAGAGGCATCTAGGCTGATCATTATTATAAATTAGAAAAAGCAGGGCACCTATTTGGACCCCTGCGATGCACCTATGTTAGTAGCAGCTTATTTAGAGTAGTATCCAGAAACGTTAACGGCTTGTATTCTATCTTGTAACTGCTCATTAGAAGTAGGGGTGGACAAGTTATTTGGATGGCTTAAAATTTAGAGCAAGGAATCGCGCAAATAATTGTGTCGAATGCCTTGAATAGGTCAATGAATATGCATGCTGCTTACCTAGTTTCTTAATTCACCTACTAAGAGAGACTTGATGTTTTGAGAAGATTCACAAGATAGCCGAAACACCATAGCACACACACTAGTTTCATACTAAAGAAGCAGAAAACACAATTATCAGAAGGAATATTCATTGGCGCGAGCACAATTCCCTCGTTTTACCTTTTTCTTTTAGCCATGGTATCACCTAAGAGTATTAGGACTTCGCATGAAGTCCAACAGAAATAATTTTACACTGACCTTCTTTGATGTTTTCCAGGCAGCTTCATAGAGGAGAATAATGTAGAAAATTTAAATTCAGTTCAGGTATATCTGTGGGACAGCAAAAAGCGCAATAGCTTAAATCACAAATGTGATCACAAATGTAAACAGAAGCCGTGTGGTGTAAAATTTACCTCCATAACCGGTGTATTGTGATTAGTGTTATATATCGTCCCCCCAACTCTACTCTTGATGTTCTTCATGCTGTTGCAAATTTCATGAGCGAGATCAACATTGCTTCGTCGAGCTTTATCTGTATGGGTGACTTCAACGCCCCTGGCATCCACTGGCCATCATTGTCTGCAGTTGGTCGCGACACAGATATTTGTAAAGAACTAATAAACATTTCCTTGTCCTTTGGTCTCACCCAGGTTGTTCCTAGTGCAACCAGATTAAACTCCGTCCTTGACTTAGTTTTCTTAAGCGCTAACCTAGCCGAACGTGACTTTTCTTGCGAGGTAATTGATGGTATTTCAGACCAGAAAGGCGTTTGAATCTGAATCCCCCTGCACGTTTACTAGATTCCCTGATTTCACTCGTGCGGACAACTCCATTACTGATGTCTTATCTCATCATTTCGATACGTTTAGTGCACTTGTAGACAACCAGGACGTCAACTGCCTTGCTAATTACTTTGAGCGTCTTCTCAAATCATGTATCGAACGTTTTGTGCCCATTAAAACTAAGAAAAGAAATTCTAACATTCCCTTGATGACTCGTGATATCTTGCATTTGTCCCGTCGCGTTCGAAGGTTAAGGCGTTCCTGAAGGGGCACTGATCCTATGGCTTTGGATAGATTTGTTAAGGCAAAGAAAAACTCCATCTTAAGTTGCAAATGCCAAGGATTTCTTTTCTCGCGTTCGCCTGCACAATTTGTTATGAACTAACTCACGAAAATTTTGGTCTTCTATTTTACCTCGCGATGCTTCATCCACTTCTTTCAGAATAGATAATGAAGTCATCAACAACCCGGTGGTGATATCCGATGCTTTCAACAAATATTTCCAATCCCTGTTTGCTTCCGAAAAAAACTTTATCCCGGCACTTACCAATATAGTTTCTTCTGAAGCAATCAGTGACGTTGAGATAAACTGCGAAGGCATCCTCAACCTTATATTAAACCTGGATGTTAAGAAATGCACCGGTCCGGATGGGATGCACAACGCGTTCCTTGTTCGTTATTCGTTGTGGTCATCAAAATATCTGTCAGTCATATTCAGAAAGTCCTTATCATCCTCTACTGTACCTTCTTCATGGAAGTTATCCAAAGTGCTCCCTCTTTAAAAATCTGGAGATAAGCAGTGTTTGTCGAACTACAGACCAATTTCACTGACGTCACAGTCATGCAAAATGTTGGAACACATCATTCATAAGCACATCATGCTCTTTCTGGAATCAAATAATTTACGGTCTAACGTGTAACATGGGTTTAGGCGCAGTTTTAGCACGTTAACGCAGCTAGTTGAGTTCAAGCATGACATTTCATTTAACATTGATGTAGGCAACCATGTTGATGCCATTTTTATAGATTTCTCGAAGGCACTTGACACTGTTTTACATTATAAACTTATTGCTAAACTTAATGCTGTACTGAAAAATCCTCACTTAGTTAACTGGATTTTAAGCTTTCTCTCATTTCGCTCCCAGTTCGTCTCTTAGAGTTCGACTGACTCCGCTGCTGTTGATGTGACATCAGGTGTTCCCCAAGGCTCCGTCCTTGGGCCGATTCTTTTTTTTAATATACATAAACGATTTGCCACTTCACTGCTCTTCTAGCATCCGTCTCCATGCTGATGACTGCGTTCTATATGAAGTGATTAAATCTTCTAATGACCATTATCGCCTTCAAGAGTCGTTTTCTAGGTTTTGCGATTGTTGTAACACTTGGCAAATGAACATTAATTTCAATAAAACCGTTCTGATGTCTTTCTGCAACAAAACTTCCCCCTCCCTTTTCAGTTACTCGTTCAATGGCCGTACAGTAGATAGGGTTTCTGAGTATAAGTATCTTGGTGTCATTTTTGCGCATAACATGTCATGGTCCAAACACATTGGCTACATATGCAGTAAAGCACTAAATAAATTAGGTTTCTTGAGGCGAACGCTAACCCGATCTCCTAATGGCACAAAGTTACTAATGTGTAAATCTCTAATCCGCCCTGTTCTTGATCATGCATCTGTAGTTTGGAGCCCGCATAAGCAGTTAGAGGTTAATAAACTAGAGCATATACAGAAAAAAGCTGTGCGATTTATATATCATCGTTAAGATCACGACTTTTCGCTCTCTTCAACACTTTCTTCCTTGAACCTAAACACGCTCTCTTCTCGTCGCCGTGCCGAATCATTGAAATTCCTGCATTCCATTGTCAATTCTTTAGTTAGGCTCTCAAATGATGGTTGCATTAACTTCGCGCGGGGATCATCAACGAGAAGACATCATGATCTAAACTTGATACCCTACTACGCACGTACCAACATGTTCAAATTCAGCTTTTTTCCCCGCTCAATCGAAGACTGGAATTCATTACCTGGATCCATTCGCTCATGCTCATCCCAAATTTTTGCAACCGCCATCCCAGATGCACAATCGTGCTCACCCATGCCTGGCATCATTCGTATAACTTCTTGTGTATTTTTCCTTCATCAGTGCTCTTTAAAAGTGTTCACTTGTGTTTAACGCTGTGTATTCCACTGCATTTTCTGTGCCTTTTCTTAACCCACTCCTGCTATAGCGCAAATTGCGCTGCAGTATGTGTAAATGAATGAATGAATGAATAAATAAATAAATAAATAAATAAATAAATAAATAAATAAATAAATAAATAAAATGTAAAATGTATTTGCATTAGGCAAGAGAAGTAAGCGTGCCTTAGTAACCAAACATGCTTCAACTCAATATACGAAAGCCAAATGAACCTCCACAGATGCCACCTTGTGGCGCTCTTCATAAAGGAATAAGTTTTCCGCTCGAAGAAGCTTTGTTTGGCAGGTATACAATTAGGTAATTACTTATGCGCCTCCTTTTATGAGGAGTTCGCTTTCTTTTTTTGCACACATCCCTTGGTGGTCTTTAAAGACCCGGGGACGCGAATCGCCTTTTTGGTTGCAAGTTGCCGTAGGAAAGAAGTAAAAGAGCGTGCCGTCCAGGCAGCAGGGGTCACCATGGCAACTAGTAATTTCGGCACGCTGTTAAACAGCTTAGTATGCGAGGCTGGGATATGAGATAAGGAAAGCTGCCGCGCAGCTTTTGCTGTTTGACTAGGCCGAAACTATTCCGCGGAGCGAAACTCCCAACTTACACAGTATTCAAAAAGTCACTTCGTAGCAGTGTGCACTTCCTTCCACTGCTGTGTCAACTTGCCTCAAGTTGCCTTACTTCTAATGAAGCAATTCCTATTTTTGAGTAACAGTGCTATGCAATCAGTGAAGCACGAAAGAGCAGAGCGAGAGTAACTTAATGCTTAAAAATTGTAACTTTGCTCGGTGGTCGCATTAGAAGAGAGAGAGAGCACTCCGGCACAGTAAGTGGCCCCCGGCCCCCACCGGCAGCAGGATGAGGAGCGCTACGCCGTAGAATATATGAACAGTTGGCGCATAGCTGCTAATTATTATTAGCAGGTGATTCATGGTGAAAACTTCGAAAGTGGCAAGCCGATTTTTCTCATCGGAAAAATTGTCAACTGAACTTTCAAATGTGCAGATCTGATGCACAAGTGGAGTTAGACTTTATATTATAACTTACTCAAGTTCATTACACTTCGTTGGACCTGGGCTATATCGCCAAGGAACGCACGGGTGCCATTCTAATCTTCACCGACGAGTTCTGCTCTGGCCAGAGTTCATCCAGTGGTTTTTACGTATTGTCTACTGACATGCGCCTCTCTTAACGCCTTGAACGGTTAACATATAGCGCATCAGATGAACATTGAGATATAAAAGAAGCCGCTCTCCACATTTTTCGGCAAGGACTATGACGATGGGTCAAGTTCCCAGACTTAGAAGTGGCCGTACAGAGCATGCGAATTTTAAACAGGGCTCTTAACGAACATCCAGTGACCGGAGACATCGGTTACATCCATCACACGGCCGCTGTCGCTTGCAATACTATAATATTCAAGGGAACTTCTGGACCTTGCGGCATATGCGGATATGAAAAGCAGGTGTAGCTGCTCGTAGATGACTACACTTACGAAATTTTAGATGAACACATAGCGCCAAATTTTACGCATCATTAATGTCAAATACCTGCACCTGCATGGAAAGAAATCACCTGTGGAGTCTGTCGCTTCAATATCATTTTATCCACTCAATGGACCCCGTGTTAAAATCAAGACTTCTCAGTAAACTTCCACGACCATCTTGAGACATTATAAAATAAATTTCCTCTGAATGGCACATACCTCAATAGCTACCTGTCACTGGACACCAACCCGTTTTATGATAACTGCCGTGTGTTGGAAACTGTACAAAACATTTCGTTGGAGTGTCCCGGTTACAAGGACAACAGAATTTTTTTTTGCAGTAGAATGGGCTCTCCATCCCTAGGAAAACTAGATGGAAACGAAACAAGATGTCCTGTGCTTACTCTCTAAATGCAGCGTCAAGCTTTGAAATTTCTTTTCATTATCTTCCAAGACGTTGGGTTGATTGACAGGTGCCAAGTCTGTCGACATACGAACGATCACCTTGGTTAACCTGTACTTACTTTGGTAATATTATTCCTTGTTTTTTTTGCACCTTCTATTTCCTAGTGCGCTTCTTTGCCCCATACCTTTCCCTACCCAGATAATTCTGTAAGCGCCTACATCTACACCGGAAGCATTTTGCGCATTTCTTTAAAACGCTTTCTCTGTCTCTTATTAAAATGCAATATTTACTTTGCAGCCTCTTCATGCCGTTATATTGTGTACAGTTATAATTTTTCGGTATGAACGTCATTTTATGTGAATTTTATCTGAACAAATAGTTGGCAGAAAAACTTTTGCAACCAATAACGTAAAGGCAATTTCTGTCTTATGGAATATAAAAGGCGAACTTTTGTATAAAGCGACGTTAGGGAATGCTGGTTATGACGATGCATGCGATTGAATTCTAGCCACCACTAAGTAGTCGTTAACAAAATATGTATATAAAAGTACTCAAAAGGTGCGTTTTGCAATTTTACAATAAGCGACTTTGCACCCAAACTGAACCTAAACCAATTCTCTTAGTATATTGGAGGCTATTACTGCACTAACCACCATTCGCGGAACCAGTGCGTAGTGCCGCATACTTCAGATGTGCAGTCGCATACCGCTTTGAGGGGAAGTAGGGTTTATTTTCCGAAGGAATCACTAGAAGCATTTCACTTCGAAAATCAGGGAAGTCTTAGGTAGCTTAATAGGCCTGTAGGTACTTACCGAAATCTGACCGTAATCTGATAAAAACATCATGCAGTTTTTTTTTCTATATTAGGTGGTCATCCTGAACACTGATAATAACTACGGAGAAAAGATAGAAACTAAAATGAAACGATCATCTGAAGATATCATGTTGGAGTTGTTTGAAATGAGGCAATATATGTTGTCGTTATCACTTGTCACATTTGGATTATTAAATGTCAGTTCATGGCAAGGCTCCCTTAAAAGGTGTGACACAATTTACGGGCCACCTAGATGGAGAGCTCCGCAAATGCCACCATGAAAAGGAATCGCATGTATAAACAGGGAATAAACAGAAGGAATAAAACCAACCATTTGAATTACTCAATTATAGCGAAAGTTCTTGCCTCCTCAAAAGAAATGAACTCGTTTTTTTTTTACTGAGGGGTAAACGGAAGTGTCCTTTGCAGCAAAACGTTTGCTTTATAACGGCCATAAATATTCAGGCAGTGATCCCTACCGATGATGTGAAACTGTACGTGAAATAGGTTGTAGAGGTGCTGGCTGCATTTCTCCTTTGAATCGTCTACAAGTGTAAAAGCATTCGATTGGAATAGACGATTGTATTTATCAGGACCAGACTAGAATTATGCACAACCTGTAGACATAGCAACTGTGAGGCGTTGTCAGGTAAAATACACTTTCGGAATCATTACAGTGCTTGATCTTCAACATCATAATACTTTACACAACAAAAACAACGCAACAGACAAAGGAAGAGATACGTGAAAGGAAAAGGCGTCTTTAAGTATAAGCGACTAGTTAGCAATGTTGAGTGTAGCGTCGTTTCATTGTACGAAGCATTTACCAACTACTACAACAAGCTTTATTAAGACATACCGCAATACTTCCTTTGAACTGTGTCAGCCGCATGAAACCTCCTTTTTGTCGGATGTATAATGACTAACGGTGTGATTTTGCCGCAGCTGACACTGCAGTCTTGCCTCAAAGCTCTATGAGCAAGGAAAGAAGGGGTGTTTTTTGAGTCCAATAAAACATCTTTAGCCACTATATTGACCCACAAATTCAGAAAATTGCATTTCATTCAGTTCTTTTTGGCTTGCGCGTAGTATAAAAAACCCTTAACTAAGGCAGAAATATGATGTCCCTGGACTTAACAATCTTTCGAGAAAGTGCTAGGTTTAACGAAGAATAGGTGGCAGCGTCTTCTGCTCAGCCCAGAATTTTATTCCTTCACGTACTGTCAACAAAACAAAACAATAACCTATAAAGTATATTTACTACAACAAGGCGCGGTGGTGTTGAGCAACTCGTAATATTTTATTTAGCGAACGCAGCTATATACCGCCGTTTTAGAAACAGCTAATTCAGCTTCCTACATCTAACTACGTAAATTATTGTTTTTTTCTGCCTCCCCCCCCTCCTCCCAAAATACCTGCACAGATACGAAAATTGAAGTCAAGAACCATTCAAATTCTATGATTTCAGTGCTACTACTTAAAAAAGTACACAATAAAACTTCAGCCTGGACGTTTCACAAGCTTAGAATTTCGATTATCTTTCTGGCTTTCACTGGATGCTCGTTACGGTTGTGTCATTGCTACAGGCAGACAGACGTCTTTATTTCGAGCACTCTTGAACACTGCACAATAACAGAGTGCTCTTGGCTGGCAAAGTAATTTTGCTATATTTTCTGGGCTTTCTTCAGAGCCCCCAGAAACAAACTCGTTGAAGGGGACTCCATGCAATTGTGGGCGGAAGAACACAAAAAAACACGACAAATGCACTCATTCTACGGCGTTCTTTAACTTAAAATGAGAACACGAGAGCTTTCAATACCTTCAATGCAGTGATGGCTATAAATATTGCTACGCCTGGCATAAAAAATAAAAAAGTTGTAAAAGATTGCTGTAACAAGTGCGCCAAAGCATCAAAC